>NC_080380.1:30689955-30928270 GCF_014773155.1 Arachis stenosperma | reverse complement strand
CTGTATTGCTTAGGAGAATACTGGGAGGAGTTTCAATGACTTTCTTACTCAGCTGGCCCACTTGTGCCTCCAGATTTCTGATGGAGGATCTTGTTTCACTCATGAAACTGAAAGTGGCCTTTGACAGATCAGAGACTAGATTGGCTAAATTGGAAGTGTTTTGTTCAGAAATTCTCTGTCTGTTGCTGAGAAGATGATGGGAAAGGCTTGCTATTGCTCAGCCTATTGCGTCCACCATTGTTAAAGCCTTGTTGAGGCTTTTATTGATCCTTCCATGAGAAATTTGGATGATTTCTCCATGATGAGTTATAGGTGTTTCCATAAGGTTCACCCATGTAATTGACCTCTGCCATGGCAGGGTTCTCAGGATCATAAGCTTCTTCAGAAGTTGCCTCTTTAGTACTGTTGGATGCATGTTGCCATCCATTTAGATTTTGAGAGATCATGTTGACCTGTTGAGTCAACACTTTGTTCTGAGCCAATATGGCATTCAGAGCATCAATCTCAAGAACTTCCTTCCTCTGAGGTGTCCCATTATTCACGGAATTCCTCTCAGAAGTGTACATGAACTGGTTATTTGCAACCATGTCAATGAGTTCTTGAGCCTCTTCAGGCGTTTTGTTTAGGTGAATAGATCCACCTGCAGAATGGTCCAATGACATTTTTGAAAATTCAGATAGACCATAATAGAATATATCTAATATGGTCCATTCTGAAAACATGTCAGATGGACATCTTTTGGTCAGCTGCTTGTATCTTTCCCAAGCTTCATAGAGGGATTCACCATCTTTTTGTTTGAAGGTTTGAACATCCACTCTCAGCTTGCTCAGCTTTTGAGGAGGAAAGAATGTATCCAAGAAGGCTGTGACCAGTTTATCCCAGGAGTCCAGGTGGTGCGCGAAATTGTGAACAATACTTTTTCACAACTCTCATAATCCCCGGTAATGGCTCCAAAAACGTGGTAGCTCAATACCATGGCATTACACAACTTCGCACAACTAACCAGCAAGTGCACTGGGTCGTCCAAGTAATACCTTACGTGAGTAAGGGTCGATCCCACGGAGATTGTTAGCATTGAAGCAAGCTATGGTCATCTTGTAAATCTTAGTCAGGCAAACTCAAATATATATGGTGATGAACGAAAATAACAAAAGATAAGATAGTGATACTTATGTAATTCATTGGTAGGAACTTCAGATAAGCGCTGAAGATGCCTTCCCTTCCGTCTCTCTGCTTTCCTACTGTCTTCATCCAATCCTTCTTACTCCTTTCCATGGCAAGCTCGTGTAGGGTTTTCACTGTTGTCAGCAGCTACCTCCCATCCTCTCAGTGAAAGCGATTGCATATGCCCTGTCACAGCCATAGCGGAATTCATCTGTCGGTTCTCAATCAGGCCGGAATAGAATCCAGTGATTCTTTTGCGTCTGTCACTAACGCCCCGCCCTCAGGGTTTGAAGCACGTCACAGTCATTCAGTCATGAATCCTACTCAGAATACCACAGACAAGGTTTAGACCTTCCGGATTCTCTTGAATGCCGCCATCAGGTCTGCCTATACCACGAGGATTCCGATTAAAGAATCCAAGAGATATTCACTAAGCCTCAGATGCTTGTAGAACAAGAGTGGTTGTCAGTCACTTTGTTCATGGGTGAGAATGGTGATGGGCGTCAACACCTTCATCAAGTTGAAGAACAAGTGATATCTTGGACAAAGAACAAGCGGAATTGAATGGAAGAACAATAGTAATTGCATTAATACTCGAGGTATAGCAGAGCTCCACACCTTAATCTATGGGTGTGTAGAAACTCCACGTTGAAAATACATAAGAACAAGGTCTAGGCATGGCCGAATGGCCAGCCTCCCAGAGTGATCAAAAGATCTAAAGAAAAAGGTTCCAAAGATCCGAAGATGCTAATACAATAGTTAAAAGGTCCTACTTATAGAAAATTAGTAGCCTAAGGTGTACAGAAATGAGTAAATGACATAAAAATCCACTTCGGGCCCACTTGGTGTGTGCTTGGGCTGAGCAATGAAGGAATTTCGTTGTAGAGACCTTTTCTGGAGTTAAACGCCAGCTCTCATGCCAGTTTGGGCGTTTAACTCCAAATTTTATGCCAGTTCCGCGTTTAACGCTGGAATTTCTGTAGGGTGACTTTGAGCGCCGGTTTGGGCCATCAAAGCTTGGGCAAAATATGGACTATTATATATTGCTGGAAAGCAGGATGTCTACTTTCCAACGCCGTTGAGAGCGCGCCAATTGGGCTTCTGTAGCTCCAGAAAATCCACTTCGAGTGCAGGGAGGTCAATCCAACAGCATCTGCAGTCCTTTTTGGTCTCTGAATCAGATTTTGCTCAGGTCCCTCAATTTCAGCCAGAAAATACCTGAAATCACAGAAAAACACACAAACTCATAGTAAAGTCCAGAAAAGTGAATTTTAACTAAAAACTAATAAAATATACTAAAAACTAACTAGGATCATACCAAAAACATACTAAAAACAATGCCAAAAAGTATACAAATTATCCGCTCATCACAACACCAAACTTAAATTGTTGCTTGTCCCCAAGCAACTGAAGATCAAATAAGATAAAGAGAAGAGAATATGCAGTGAACTCCAAAAACATCTATGAAGATCAGTATTAATTAGATGAGCGGGGCTTTTACTTTTTGCCTCTGAATAGTTTTGGCATCTCACTCTATCCTTTGAAATTCAGAATGATTGGCTTCTTTAGGAACTTAGAATCCAGATAGTGTTAATTATTCTCCTAGTTAAGTATGATGATTCTTGAACACAGCTACTTATTGAGTCTTGGCCGTGGCCCAAAGCACTCTGTCTTCCAGTATTACCACCGGATACATACATGCCACAGACACATAATTGGGTGAACCTTTTCAGATTGTGACTCAGCTTTGCTAAAGTCCCCAATTAGAGGTGTCCAGGGTTCTTAAGCACACTCTTATTGCCTTGGATCACAACTTTATTTCTTTCTTTTTTTTTTTTCTTTTTTTTTTTTTCGTTTGCTTCTCTTTCTTTTTTTTTTTGTATTCACTGCTTTTTCTTGCTTCAAGAATCATTTTTATGATTTTTCAGATCCTCAGTAACATGTCTCCTTTTTCATCATTCTTTCAAGAGCCAACATTCATGAACCACAAATTCAAAAGACATACTGTTCAAGCATACATTCAGAGAACAGAAGTAATGCCACCACATCAAAATAATTAAACTATTATAAAATTCAGAATTCATGCAATTCTTTCCTTTTCAATTAAGCACGTTTTTATTCAAGAAAGTTGATGGATTCATAGGACATTCATAACTTTAAGGCATAGACACTAAGACACTAATGATCATAAGACACAAACATGGACAAACATAAGCACTAAAATTCGAAAAACAGAAGAATAAAGAACAAGGAAATCAAGGAACGGGTCCACCTTAGTGTGGCGGCTCTTCCTCCTCTTGAAGGTCCTATGGAGTGCTTGAGCTCCTCAATGTCTCTCCTTGTCTTTGTTGCTCCTCCTCATGATTTGGTCTTCTCTAATTTCATGAAGGATGATGGAGTGTTCTTGATGCTCCACCTTAGTTGTCCCATGTTGGAACTCAATTCTCCTTGGGAGGTGTTCAGTTGCTCCCAATAGTTTTGTGGAGGAAAGTGCATCCCTTGAGGAATCTCAGGATCTCATGATGAGAGGGGTCTCTTGTGTGCTCCATCCTTTTCTTGGTAATGGGCTTATCCTCATCAATGGTGATGTCTCCCTCTATGTCAACTCCAACTGAATAACAGAGGTGACAAATGAGGGAGGAAAGGCTAACCTTGCTAAGGTAGAGGACTATCCGCCACCTTGTAGAGTTCTTGGGCTATAACCTCATGAACTTCCACTTCTTCTCCAATCATGATGCTATGGATCATGATAGCCCGGTCTATGGTAACTTCGGACGGTGCTAGTGGGAATGATTGAGCGTTGTATGAACTCTAACCATCCTCTAGCCACGGGCTTGAGGTCATGCCTTCTCAATTGAACCGGCTTTCCTCTTGAATCTTGCTTCCATTGTGCGCCCTCTTCACATATGATTGTGAGGACTTGGTCCAACCTTTGATCAAAGTTGACCCTTTTGTATAAGGATGCTCATCTCCTTGCATCATAGGCAAGTTGAACGCCACCCTCACACTCTCCGGACTAAAATCCAAGTATTTCCCCCGAACCATAGTGAGATAATTCTTTGGATTCGGGTTTACACTTTGGTCATGGTTCTTGGTGATCCATGCATTGGCATAGAACTCTTGAACCATCAAGATTCCGACTTGTTGAATGGGGTTGGTAAGAACTTCCCAACCTCTTCTTCGGATCTCATATCGGATCTCCGGATATTCACCTTTTTGAGTGAAAAGGGGACTCGGGGATCACCTTCTTCAAGGCCACAACTTCATAGAAGTGGACTTGATGCACCCTTGAGAGGAATCTATCATCTCCCATGACTCGGGAGGTGGAAGCTTTTGCCTTCCCTTTCCTCTTCTAGAGGTTTCTCCGGCCTGGATGCCATAATGGTTATGAAAAAGCAACGCTTTTACCACACCAAACTTAAAATGTTTGCTCGTCCTCGAGCAAAAGAAGAAAGAAGAGAGTAGAAGAAGAAGAAATGAAGAAGAGGGAGATGGTGGTGTATTCGGACCAAAGAGGGGGAGAAGTGGTGTTTAGGTTGTGTGAAAATGAAGAAGTGGAGAAGGGTATTATAGGAGGGGAAGGAGTTCGGCCATGTATGGGTGGGTTTGGGAGGGAAAGTTGTTTGAATTTGAAGGGTGAGGTTGGTGGGTTTTATGAAGGATGGATGTGAGTGGTGAAGAGAAAGATGGATTTGATAGGTGAAGGGTTTTTTTGGGGAAGAGGTGTGAGGTGATTGGTGAATGAGGGAAGAAGAGAGAGAATGGTGGTGGGGTCCTGTGGGTCCACAGATCCTGTGGTGTCAAGGAAAAGTCATCCCTGCACCAATTGGCACTCAAAATCACGTTTTGAGGCATTCTGGCGTTAAACGCGGGCTGGTGCCCATTCCTGGCGTTTAACGCCAGGTTCTAGCCCTTTTCTGGCGTTTAACGCCAGTCTGGTGCCCCTTTCTGGCATTAAACGCCCAGAATGGTGCCAGACTGGGCGTTAAACGCCCAACTGCTAGGCTTACTGGCGTTTAAATGCCAGCAGCATCTTCCTCCAGGGTGTGCTATTTTTCTTCCTATTTTTCATTCTGTTTTTGCTTTTTTCATTGTTTTTATGACTTCTTATGATCATCAACCTACAAAAAAGATAAAATAACAAAAGAAAATAGTTAACTATAAAACATGGGTTGCCTCCCAACAAGCGCTTTTTAATGTCATTAGCTTGACAGAGGACTCCCATGGAGCCTCAGAAATACTCAGAACCGTGTTGGAACCTCCCAACACCAAACTTAGAGTTTGAATGTGGGGGTTCAACACCAAACTTAGAGTTGGTTGTGGCCTCCCAACACAAACTTAGAGTTTGACTGTGGGGGCTCTGCTTGGCTCTGTTTTGAGAGAAGCTTCATGCTTCCTCTCCATGATGATAGAGGGATGTCCTTGGGCCTTAAACACCAAGGATTCTTCATTCACTTGAATGATCAACTCTCCTCTATCAACATCAATCACAGCCTTTGCTGTGGCTAGGAAGGGTCTACCAAGGATGATGGATTCATCCATGCACTTCCCAGTCTCTAGGACTATGAAATCAGTAGGGATGTAATGGTCTTCAATCTTCACCAAAACATTCTCTACAAGTCCATGAACTTGTTTTCTTGAGTTGTCTGCCATCTCCAATGAGATTCTTGCAGCTTGTACCTCAAAGATCCCTAATTTCTCCATTACAGAGAGGGGCATGAGGTTTACACTTGACCCTAAGTCACACAAGGCCTTCTTGAAGGTCATGGTGCCTATGGTGCAAGGTATAGAAAACTTCCCAGGATCCTGCCTCTTTTGAGGCAGTTTCTGCCTAGACAAGTCATCCAGTTCTTTGGTGAGCAAGGGAGGTTCATCTTCCCAAGTCTCATTTCCAAATAACTTGTCATTTAGCTTCATGATTGCTCCAAGATATTTAGCAACTTGCTCTTCAGTGACATACTCATCCTCTTCAGAGGAAGGATACTCATCAGAGCTCATGAAAGGCAGAAGTAAGTCCAATGGAATCTCTATGTCTCATTTTGAGCCTCAGATTCCCAGGTTCCTCATTGGGGAACTCAGAGGAGATTGGTGCACGCCCATTGAGGTCTTCCTCAGTGGCGTCCACTCCTCTCTTTCCTCTCCATATTCGGCCATGTTTATGGCTTTGCACTCCCCTTTTGGATTTTCTTCTGTATTACTTGGGAGAGTACTAGGAGGGAGTTCAGTAACTTTCTTACTCAGCTGACCCACTTGTCCTTCCAAATTCCTAATGGAGGACCTTGTTTCATTCATGAAACTTTGAGTGGTTTTGATTAGATCAGAGACCATTGTTGCTAAGTCAGAGGTATTCTGCTTAGAACTCTCTGTCTGTTGCTGAGAAGATGATGGGAAAGGCTTGTTATTGCCAAGCCTGTTTCTTCCACCATTATATTGAAACCTTGTTGGGGTCTCTCTTGATTCTTCCATGAGAAATTTGGGTGATTTCTCCATGAAGAATTATAGGTGTTTCCATAGGGTTCTCCTAGGTAATTCACCTCTTCCATTGAAGGGTTCTCAGGATCATAAGCTTCTTCCTCAGATGAAGCTTCCTTAGTACTGCCAGGTGCATTTTGCATTCCAGACAGACTTTGAGAAATCAAATTGACTTGTTGAGTCAATATCTTATTCTGAGCCAGTATGGCATTCAGAGTGTCAATCTCAAGAACTCCTTTCTTCTGACTAGTCCCATTGTTCACAGGATTCCTTTCAGAAGTGTACATGAATTGGTTATTTGCAACCATTTCAATTAGTTCCTGAGCCTTTGTAGGCGTCTTCTTCAGATGAAGAGATCCTCCAGCAGAGCTATCCAAAGACATCTTGGATAGTTCAGAGAGACCATCATAGAAAATACCTATGATGCTCCATTCAGAAAGCATGTCTGAGGGACATCTTCTGATTAATTGTTTGTATCTTTCCCAAGCTTCATAGAGGGATTCTCCATCCTTCTGTCTGAAGGTTTGGACTTCCACTCTAAGCTCACTCCATCTTTGTGGTGGAAAGAACTTTGCCAAGAAGGCATTGACTAGCTTTTCCCAAGAGTCCAGGCTTTCTTTAGGTTGGGAATCCAACCATATTCTAGCTCTGTCTCTTACAGCAAAAGGGAATAGCATCAGTCTATAGACCTCAGGGTCAACCCCATTAGTCTTGACTGTGTCACAGATTTGCAAGAATTCAGCTAAGAACTGATGAGGATCTTCCATTGGAAGTCCATGGAACTTGCAATTCTGTTGCATTAGAGAAACTAATTGAGGCTTAAGCTCAAAGTTGTTTGCTCCAATGGCAGGGATAGAGATGCTTCTCCCATAGAAATCAGGAGTAGGTGCAGTGAAGTCACCAAGCACCTTCCTTGCATTGTTGGCATTGTTGTTGTTTTCGGCTGCCATGTGTTCTTCTCCTTTGAAGAATTCGGTCAGGTCCTCTAAAGAGAGTTGTGCCTTGGCTTCTCTTAGCTTTCGCTTCAAGGTTCTCTCAGGTTCAGGGGTCAGCTTCAACAAGAATGCCTTTGTCTCTGCTCCTGCTCATATGAAAGAGAAGAGAAAAGAAATGTGGAATCCTCTATGTCACAGTATAGAGATTCCTTGAAGTGTCAGAGGAAAAGAAAAATAGAAGAAGATAAGGTAGAAGAATTCGAACTTGATTAGATAGGGTTCGAATTGTGCATTAAGGAGGAGTAGTACTCCATAAATAGAAGGATGTGGGAAAGAGGGAAGAGGATTTTCGAAAATTAATTAGAAAGATGTTAAAAACTTTTTTTTTTTAAAATTGATTGATAATTTTCGAAAATTGAAAGTGGAAAAGAAATCAAGTGATTTTTGAAAAAGATTTTGAACTTAGAAATCAAAAAGATTTGATTGAAAACTATTTTGAAAAAGATGAGGTTAAAAAGATTTGATTGGTTTTAAAAAAAATGTGATTGAGAAGATATGATTTGAAAACAATTTTAAAAGATATGTTTTGAAAACAATTTTAAAAGATTTGATTTGAAAATCAGTGACTTGCCTAACAAGAAAAGATATGATTCAAACATAAAACCTTCCTTAACAGAAAAGGCAAAAAATGTTCAATCAAATCATTAATTGTTAGTAAGTATCTTTTGAAAAGGGAAAGAAATTGATTTTGAAAACATTTGATTGAAAATATATGATTTGAAAAAGATTTGATTTTGAAAAGCTTTGAAAACTTGAAAAAAATTGATTTTGAAAACAAAATCTTCCCCCTAGCACCATCCTGGCATTAAACGCCCAGAATGGTATACATTCTGGCGTTTAACGCCCAAAATGCTACCTCTTTGGGCGTTAAACGCCCAACCAGGTGCCCTGGCTGGCGTTTAAACGCCAGTCTGTCTTCTTCACTGGGCATTTTTGAATGCTCAGCTTTTTCTGTATAATTTCTCTGCAGCATGTTCTGAATCTTCAATTCTTTGTATTATTGACTTGAAAAGACACAAATTAAAAATATTTTTGGGTTTTTTAATAATCAAAATGCAACAAGAATCAAATAACAATGCATGCAAGACACCAAACTTAGCAGTTTGTACACTACTAACACTATATGAGACACATAAACACTCAAGCCAAAAGAATTCAAAGATCAGAGTAAGAAATCATCAAGAATTACTTGAAGACCCTTAAGACACATGAATGAATGCATGCTATTGACACCAAACTTAAGATGAGACACTAGACTTAAGCAAGAAACATCAAATATTTTTGGTTTTTATGATTTTTTTTTGATTTTTTTGTGTTTTTCGAAAATTAAGTGGAAAAAAGTATCAAAATTCTTAGTGAGAATCCCAGGAATCAGTGCAATGCTAGTCTAAGACTCCGGTCCAGGAATTAGACATGGCTTCACAGCCAGCCAAGCTTTCAAAGAAAGCTTCGGTCCAAAACACTAGACATGGCCAAAGGCCAGCCAAGCCTTAGCAGATCACTGCTCCAAAAGCAAGATTGATAAAAATCATCAAGCTCTTGTGATGATAAGTTGAAACCTCGGTCCAATGAAATTAGACATGGCTTCTCAGCCAGCCAGATTTCAACAAATCATCATGAAACTCTAGAATTCATCTTCAAGAATTTCAAAAAAAAAATACCTAATCTAAGCAACAAGATGAACCGTCAGTTGTCCAAACTGAACAATCCCCGGCATTGTTACCAAAAGCTTGCTCAAAACTTGAACAATCCCCGGCAACGGCGCCAAAAACTTGGTGCGCGAAATTGTGAACAATACTTTTTCACAACTCTCATAATCCCCGGTAATGGCTCCAAAAACGTGGTAGCTCAATACCATGGCATTACACAACTTCGCACAACTAACCAGCAAGTGCACTGGGTCGTCCAAGTAATACCTTACGTGAGTAAGGGTCGATCCCACGGAGATTGTTAGCATTGAAGCAAGCTATGGTCATCTTGTAAATCTTAGTCAGGCAAACTCAAATATATATGGTGATGAACGAAAATAACATAAAAGATAAAGATAGTGATACTTATGTAATTCATTGGTAGGAACTTCAGATAAGCGCATGAAGATGCCTTCCCTTCCGTCTCTCTGCTTTCCTACTGTCTTCATCCAATCCTTCTTACTCCTTTCCATGGCAAGCTCGTGTAGGGTTTCACTGTTGTCAGCAGCTACCTCCCATCCTCTCAGTGAAAGCGATTGCATATGCCCTGTCACAGCCATAGCGGAATTCATCTGTCGGTTCTCAATCAGGCCGGAATAGAATCCAGTGATTCTTTTGCGTCTGTCACTAACGCCCCGCCCTCAGGGTTTGAAGCATGTCACAGTCATTCAGTCATTGAATCCTACTCAGAATACCACAGACAAGGTTTAGACCTTCCGGATTCTCTTGAATGCCGCCATCAGGTCCTGCCTATACCACGAGGATTCCGATTAAAGAATCCAAGAGATATTCACTAAGCCTCAGATGCTTGTAGAACAAGAGTGGTTGTCAGTCACTTTGTTCATGGGTGAGAATGGTGATGGGCGTCAATCATCACCTTCATCAAGTTGAAGAACAAGTGATATCTTGGACAAAGAACAAGCGGAATTGAATGGAAGAACAATAGTAATTGCATTAATACTCGAGGTATAGCAGAGCTCCACACCTTAATCTATGGTGTGTAGAAACTCCACCGTTGAAAATACATAAGAACAAGGTCTAGGCATGGCCGAATGGCCAGCCTCCCAGAGTGATCAAAAGATCTAAAGAAAAAGGTTCCAAAGATCCGAAGATGCTAATACAATAGTAAAAGGTCCTACTTATAGAAAACTAGTAGCCTAAGGTGTACAGAAATGAGTAAATGACATAAAAATCCACTTCCGGGCCCACTTGGTGTGTGCTTGGGCTGAGCAATGAAGGAATTTTGTGTAGAGACCTTTTCTGGAGTTAAACGCCAGCTCTCATGCCAGTTTGGGCGTTTAACTCCAAATTTTATGCCAGTTCCGGCGTTTAACGCTGGAATTTCTGTAGGTGACTTTGAGCGCCGGTTTGGGCCATCAAAGCTTGGGCAAAGTATGGACTATTATATATTTCTGGAAAGCCCAGGATGTCTACTTTCCAACGCCGTTGAGAGCGCGCCAATTGGGCTTCTGTAGCTCCAGAAAATCCACTTCGAGTGCAGGGAGGTCAGAATCCAACAGCATCTGCAGTCCTTTTTGGTCTCTGAATCAGATTTTTGCTCAGGTCCCTCAATTTCAGCCAGAAAATACCTGAAATCACAGAAAAATACACAAACTCATAGTAAAGTCCAGAAAAGTGAATTTTAACTAAAAACTAATAAAAATATACTAAAAACTAACTAGATCATACCAAAAACATACTAAAAACAATGCCAAAAAGTATACAAATTATCCGCTCATCACCAGGCTATCCTTAGGTTGTGAATCCAACCATATTCTAGCTCTGTCTCTTACAGCAAAAGGGAAAAGCATGAGTCTGTAGACTTCAGGATCAACTCCATTCGTCTTTACAGTCTCACAGATCTGCAAGAACTCAGTTAAAAATTGATAAGGATCTTCAGATGGAAGACCATAAAACTTGCAGTTTTGTTGCATTAAGGCAACTAGCTGAGGTTTCAGCTCAAAGTTGTTGGCTCCAATGGCAGGAATGGAGATGCTTCTTCCATCAAATTTGGACGTTGGCTTTGTGAAGTCACCAAGCATTCTCCTTGCATTATTATTGTTTTCGGCTGCCATCTCCTTCTCTTGTTCGAAAATTTCTGAAAGGTTACCTTTAGATTGTTGTAGTTTAGCTTCTCTTAGTTTTCTCTTCAGAGTCCTTTCAGGTTCTGGATCAATTTCAACAAGAGTGCCTTTTTCCTTGTTCCTGCTCATATGAAAGAGAAGAAAACAAGAAAAGAAGAGGAATCCTCTATGTCACAGTATAGAGATTCCTTTATGTTAGTAGAAAGAAAGGGGAGAAGAATGAAGAAGAGTGGGTTCGGATATTTAGGAGAAGAGAGGTGAAGAGAAGTGTTAGTAAATAAATAATTAAATAGAATAAGAGAGAAGAGATAGAAAATTCGAAAATATTTTTTTTTTTTAAAAAAGGGTTAGAAATTTTTGAAAATTAGAGATAAGAAATAAGATTAAATTTAAATTAAAACTAATTAATTAATTAAAAAGAATTTTTGAAAAAGGGTGAGATATTTTCGAAAATTGAAGAGGAAAAAGTAGTTAGGTGGTTTTGAAAAAGATAAGAAACAAACAAAAAGTCAAATAGTTAGTTAAAAAAAGATATTAAAATCAAATTTGAAAAGATAAGAAGATAAGAAGTTAGATAAGATATTTTAAAATCAAATTTTGAAAAAGATAAAAATTTTTTTGAAAAAGATATGATAAAAAATAAAAAAGATAAGATAAAAGATAAAAAGATATGTTTGAAAAAGATTTAATTTTTAAACTTACTTAACTAACAAGAAACTAAAAGATATGATTTTAGAATTTAAAGATTGAACCTTTCTTAACAAGAAAGTAACAAACTTCAAATTTTTGAATCAATCACATTAATTGTTAGTGTAATTTTGAAAATATGATATAAAGATAAGAAAAAGATTTTGAAAATATTTTGAAAAAGATTTTTGAAATTTTCGAGAAATAGAAAAAAATGAAAAAGATATAATTTTTGAAAAAGATTTTGAAAAGATAAGATTTTTAAAATTGAAATTTTGACTTGACTTGTAAGAAACAACTAATTTTTAAAAATTTTTGACCAAGTCAACCCAAAATTTCGAAAATTTGGAGGGAAATAAGGAAAATATAATTTTTGATTTTTTGAATTTTTAATTATGAAAGAGAAAAACAGCAAAAATACTCAATGCATGAAATTTTTAGATCAAAACAATGAATGCATGCAAGAATGCTATGAATGTCAAGATAAACACCAAGAACACTTTGAAGATCATGATGAACATCAAGATACCAAACTTAGAAATCTTTAATGCATGGACTCTAACAAACGAAAAATGCATATGAAAAACAACAACAACACAAAGCAAGAAAACATCAAGATCAAACAAGAGGACTTACCAAGAACACTTGAAGATCATGAAGAACACCATGAATGCATGAATTTTCGAAAAATGCAAGAAAAAATTTTAAAAGCATGCAATTGACACCAAACTTAAAAATTGACTCAAGACTCAAACAAGAAACACAAAGTATTTTTTATTTTTATGATTTTCTAATTTTTTTTTGGATTTTTATTATTTTTTTTTTCGAAAATAGAGTTAGGAAAAACGAAAAAGAAAAGAAAAATTTGAAAAATATTTTTGAAAAGAAAATTACCTAATCTGAGCAACAAGATGAACCGTCAGTTGTCTATACTCGAACAATCCCCGGCAACGGCGCCAAAAACTTGGTGGACGAAATTGTGATCACATCAATGTAGTACTCTTTGTTATTGTATGGAATCATTATTATGGCTCTTGGCTATGTGTGGACACAACTCCGTTCAACTTAACCAGCAAGTGTACTGGGTCATCCAAGTAATACCTTACGTGAGTGAGGGTCGATCCCGCAGAGATTGTTGGTATGAAGCAAGCTATGGTCACCTTGTAAATCTCAGTTAGGCAGATTAAATGGTTATGGGTTTCGAAAATTAATAATACATAGAAAATAAAAAGGGATAGAAATACTTATGTAAATCAATAGTGGGAATTTCAGATGGGCGTGTGGAGATGCTAGAATCCTTTCGAATCTCTACTTTCTTACTACTTTCATCCAATCCTTCTTACTCCTTTCCATGGCAAGCTGTATGTAGGGCATCACCATCATCAATGGCTACTTTTAATCCTCTCGAGAAAATGGTCCTATGCGCTGTCACTGCACGGCTAATCGTCTGGAGGCATCACCCTTGTTGATAGCTACATCCCATCCTCTCAGTGAAAATGGTCCAAATGCTCTGTCACAGCACGGCAAATCATCTATCGGTTCTCAATCAGATTGGAGTAGAATCCCTTGATTCTTTTGCGTTTGTCATCACGCCCAGCCTTCAGGAGTTTGAAGCTCGTCACAGTCATTCAATACCGGAATCCTACTCGGAATACCACAGACAAGGTTAGACTTTCCGGATTTCCGGGATCCTACTCGGAATACCACAGACAAGGTTAGACTTTCCGGATCCCCATGAATACCGCCATCTATCTAGCTTATACCACGAAGATTCTGTTGGGGAATCTAAGAGATATGCGCCCGGCCTAAGGTAGAACGGAAGTGGTTGTCAGTCACGCGCGTTCATAGGTGAGAATGATGATGAGTGTCACGGATCATCACATTCATCAAAGTGTTGTGCAACGTATATCTTGGAATAAGAATAAAAGAGAATTGAATAGAAAGTAATAGTAATTGTATTGAAACTTGAGGTACAGCAGAGCTCCACACCCTTAATCTATGGTGTGCAGAAACTCCACCGTTGAAAATACATAAGTGAAAGGTTCAGGCATGGCCGAATGGCCAGCCCCCATGGTCTAAGGACTATGCGCCCCCAGATGTTCCTTAGATCTAAAGTGATCAAAAGATAGGACGTCTAGTACAATAGTAACTTATCCTATTTATACTAGACTAGCTACTAGGGTTTACATGAGTAAGTAATTGATGCATAAATCCACTTCCGGAGCCCACTTGGTGTATGCTTGGGCTGAGCTTAATCTATCCACGAGCTGAGGCTTTTCTTGGAGTTGAACGCCAAGTTATAACGTGTTTTGGGCGTTCAACTCCGGATCATGACGTGTTTCTGGCGTTTAACTCCAGACAGCAGCATGTACTTGGTGTTCAACGTCAAGTTATGTCGTCAATTTCCGAATAAAGTATGGACTATTATATATTTCTGGAAAGCTCTGGATGTCTACTTGCTAACGCCGTTGAGAGCGCATCATTTGAAGTTCTGTAGCTCCAAAAAATTCATTTTGAGTGCAGGGAGGTCAGATTCCAACAGCATCAGCAGTCCTTTTGTCAGCCTTTTTCAGAGTTTTGCTCAGGTCCCTCAATTTCAGCCAAAAATTACCTGAAATTACAGAAAAACACACAAACTCATAGTAAAGTCCAGAAATGTGAATTTAACATAAAAACTAATGAAAACATCCCTAAAAGTAGCTTGAACTTACTAAAAACTACCTAAAAACAATGCCAAAAAGCGTATAAATTATCCGCTCATCACCAACTCTTCAATTTCACCAAAAAAATACTTGAAATTGCATAAAAATACACAAAATTAAAGAAGAATCCAAAAAATGTAAATTTTACACTAAAACCTATGAAAACTTAATAAAAATTAAACAAAACATGCTAAAAACTATATGAAAATAATGACAAAAAGCGTATAAAATATCCGGTCATCACTATACATCTTAGAAAAATATTTACAATCAAGAAAATAATTTTACTGTGCAAATATTTCTACTCATTTTATTATTATTTGTCTTTGAAAAAAATGTAAGGACATATAGTGAAGATGTTTGTCTTGTGGATAGTACAAGTTCGCACACCATTCTCAAAAGTAATATAAATTTTACTCATCTTACGCCAAAAGAAGAATATATTAATACTATTATTGGCTCAAACAATGTGATAGAAGACTCCAGAAGAGCTATAATTTATTTTCTGGAGGAACAAAATTCATCATAAATAATGCACTATTATCTACCAAGTCTCTAAGGAACTTGTTGAGTTTTAAAGATATTCGCCGAAATGGATATCATATTGAAACAATGAATGAGGAAAATCATGAGTACTTGTATATCACAACTCATTATTCAAATAAAATGGTTATATTAGAAAAGTTGCACTCACTTTTATCTGGGTTATATTATACTAAAATTAGTGCAATTGAATCACATGCCATTGTAAACCAGAAGTTTACTAACCCAAACAAATTCATAACTTGGCATGATCGATTGGGTCATCCGGAAACAACCATGATGCGGAGAATTATTGAGAACTCCCATGGATATTCACTAAAGAACCAGAAGATTGTTAAATCTAGTGAATTTTATTGTGCTGCATGTTCTAAGGGAAACTTAATTTTAAGGCCATCACCAGTAGAGATTGGATTTGAGTCTCCAAAATCCTAGAAAGGATTTAAGGCGATATATGTGGACCTATTCATCCACCATGTGGATCTTTTAGATATATTATGGTCCTAATAGATGCATCTTCAAGATGGTCACATGTGTGCTTATTGTCTTCTCGCAACCTGGCGTTTGCGAGATTACTTGCTCAAATTATTCGATTAAAAGCACATTTTCCAGAAAATCTAATCAAAGTAATTTGTCATGATAATACTGGTAAATTTACTTCCTAAGCCTTTGATGCTTATTGTATGGCTAATGGAATAAGCGTTGAACATCCAGTAACTCATGTTCACACACAAAATGAGTTAGCAGAATCACTTATTAAACGCCTCCAATTAATTGCTAGACCCTTATTTATGAGAACAAATCTCCCAACATCGGCTTCGGGACATGCTATTTTACATGCCCCAGCACTTATTTGTTTGAGGCCAATAAGTTATCATTAGTTCTCTTCTATACAATTAGCTTTTTGCCAGCAGCCAAATATTTTCCATTTAAGAATATTCGGATGTGCGATATATGTTCCCATTACATCACCTTCTCGCACCAAAATAGGACCCCAAAGAAAATTAGGAATATATGTTGGATATGATTCTCCCTCTATAGTGAGGTATCTTAAGGTACAAACTAGAGATGTATTTAAAGCCCGATTTGTGGATTGTCATTTTGATGAATCAAAATTTTTAACATTAGGGGGAGAGAATAAGCTTCCTGAAAAGGAACTTAATTGGAATGCATCATCCTTAATGCATTTAAATCCTCGATCAGGGCAATGTAAACTAGAATTTCAAAAGATTATACATTTGCAAAGAATAGCAAATAAATTGTCTGATACATTTTTTGATACAAAGAGAATAACCAAATCTTATATACCAGTTAAAAATGCCTCAATTTGAATTGATATCCCAGGTGGACAAGTGGTCACTAAAACAAATTCACGGCAGAAGTGTGGTAGACCTGTGGGTTCTAAAGACAAAAATTTTTGAAAAAGAAAATAGGGAAATACTACTCCTGTTGAAAAAGATAAAGACATAGTAAAGACACCTGCAGTTGTCCAAAACTCTGATATAGTTTTGACGCCAAAAGACATTCAGGTACCTGAAAATTGTGAAAATGATGAGATCTTGATAAATTATGTCTTTATAGAAAAAAATGGGACTGAAATAAGACAATTGTCAATGAAATATTTGCATATAATGTGGCATTAAATATCATGCATGAAAGTAAGGATCTTGAGCCAAGAATAGTCAAAGAATGTTGACAAAAAAATGATTGACCAAAATGGGAAGAAGCTATAAAGGCTGGATTAGACTCACTTGCAAAACGCAAAGTTTTTGGACCTGTAGTCCGTACACCAGAATATGTAAAACCTGTTGGATACATATGGGTACTTGTGAGAAAATGAAATGAGAAAAAAGAAGTTGTACACTACAAAGCTCGACTTGTGGCACAAGACTTTTCACAAAGGGCAGGTATAGATTATAAGAAACATATTCCTCTATAGTGGATGCAATAACATTGCGTTATTTGGTCAGTTTATCCGTATATCATAAACTACATATGCATTTAATGGATGTGGTAACAACCTACTTATATAGATCATTAGATCGTGATATCTATGTGAAAGTTTCTAAAGGACTAAATATATCTAAACCATCAAATGAATATTTGCAAGGGTTATACTTAGTCAAATTGCAAAGATCTTTATATGGTCTAAAGCAATCTGGACGAATATGGTCTAATCGTTTTACTGATTATTTAGCCAAAAACGGATTTAAGAATGTTGATATCTGCCCATGTATTTTTATAAAGAAAACTACATTTGGATTCATTATAATTACTGTGTATGTTGATGATTTAAATATCATTGGAACCCCTGAAGAGATTTCAACAATTATAAAATCTCTAAAAGAAGAGTTTGAGATGAAAGATCTTGAAAAGACTAAATTTTGTCTCAACCTGCAGATCGAGCATACAAAAAATGGGATCTTTATTTATAAAACAACATATGCAAAAAAATCTTGAAAAGATTTTATACGGATTAGTCGCATCCAGTAAGTACCCCAATGATCGTAAGGTCTTTGGATGTGGAAAACGATCAATTTCGTCTTAAAGAAGAAAATGAAGATATCCTTGGTATTGAAGTACCATATCTTAGTGCTATTGGTGCACTAATGTATCTTGCTAATAATGCACAACCTGATATATCATTTGTTGTGAATTTACTAGCAAGATATAGTTCCTCTCCAACCAGACGACATTGGAATGGAATCAAACAAATCTTTCGATATCTTCATGGAACAGTTGATATAGGATTATTTTATCCCTATGGATCCAAGTCACAACTAGTTGGCTATGCAGATGTAGGATACTTATCTGATCCCCACAAAGGGAGATCTCAAACAGGATATCTATTCACATATGGTGGTACAGCTATATCATGGAGGTCCACGAAACAGACGATTGTAGCAACATCTTCTAATCATGCTGAAATACTAGCGATATCATGAAGCTAGTCGCGAGTGTTTTTGGCTCAGGAGTTTGATCCAGTATATTCAGTCATCATGTGGACTAATTGAACATAAAATAGCTCCAACTGTCCTATTTGAAGATAATACAGCATGCATTGCTTAACTTAAGGGTGGATACATTAAAAGTGATAGAACAAAGCATATTTCTATGAAATTCTTCTTCACTTATGATATTCAAAATTAAAGGACAGTTGATGTCCAAAAGATCCGCTCAAGTGATAATCTGACAGATTTATTTACAAAGTCACTCCCAAAATCCTCTTTTGAAAGATTGGTACATCAGATTGGGATGTGTCGATTTCAAGATTTTAAATAATGTCGACAAGAGTGGGAGACTGTACTCTTTTTTCTTTGGTCAGATTTTTGTTCATTGGGTTTTTCTTGACAAGGTTTTTAATGAGACTGTCCCCATCACAAAAGATTTTGTACTCTTTTTCCTTCATTAAAGGTTTTTCCCATTAAATTTTTCTTTAGTAAGATTTTAATGAGTTATAATCTTAAATGGTCATTTAAGGGGGAGTGTTGTGATAAAGATATGGATGACCACTTATGACTTGAGTGGCTAACTTTTTCAATATTAAAGGAATCATTTGTCAAGACGAATTCAAATAAATGAAGTTTGAAAATAAAGGCTTGTTATATATATAAATAGGAGAAGTCACACTTGAAGTAATACACAACAATAAAAACGCACTCTCTCTCTCTCCACGTTATTGTATATAAATATATGAATAATCTTTATTAAGTTAATTATATTAATACTAGAATCTTCTATTTATATATCTTTATTTTATATTTAGTACATCTTCCTTATTTATTTTTATAACAAAAAAATACTTTTTCCTTTTTTTACTTTTTAGAGAGAAAAAAAGTCCAAATTTAAATTCAAGAACGAAGTTCAACTTAAGAAACTTCTAAAATTATATAAATAAAGAGTGAAAGAATAGTGAATCCCAATACTGAACCAAAGTTAAGAATGTTCGGGCATTTGTCCTTTCGATATTTATAGAAGCGTTAGAAATTATATATATATATATATATATATATATATATATATATATATATATATTTATCAATTAAATCAAACTAAGTTAGGTTAACCACAACAAAAATAATTTACGACAAATTTTTTTTTCGTATATTTTCTATTGTTACCGGTGTTGCTATAATTTTTTATTTCTTCTCCAAGTGTTATTACTTATTACAGTATCTTTTTTTTATTTTTATTAAGTGGATGAAAATAAAAAAAATTACAAGAAAGTGAAATAAAAAGAAAAATGAAGAAAAAAAAAGAAAAATAATAAGATGACGATGATAAAAAAAATATGTGAATTTTAAATTGTGCAAAATTTATCAAAAAAATAACATCGAAATTTTTTTAAACTTGACATAAGAAATTTCTAAATTTTGACACTTTTTTAAATTTGATATAAGAAATTTCTAAATTTTGACACTGAAATTTCTTAACCAATTAAAAGTTATTAGAAACAAAAATAACATCGAAATTTTTTAATCGTGACACCAGAATTTCTCTTAACATTTTTTCTTCTATTTTTTCTTCATACTTTATCTATTTTTATGTTTTGTTATTGATATAAAATTTTTTTCTGTATCTTATTTTTACTTCAAAATAAAAGATTTTATCTAAATAAATTTATTTTAAAGTCGAATTGTATACTCTTAGCTCCTAAACAACAAAATATCTTATGATATGGCATGGAAGTCAATTTAAATTTTGTGTTTATTGTGATAAAATTTATGTGTTTTATATAATAAATACTAGTATCGTTTCTATTTCATTTTTGTATTTTATATAAAAAAATTGAGATATCATACTAGATTTTCTTTTTTTTACCATTATTATTATTATTATTATTATTATTATTATTATTATTATTATTATTATTATTATTTGTATTATGTTTTTTCTCTTTCGTAAAATTGTTACAAATACAAAAATAAATAAACAAATAAAAAAGATAAATAAAAATAAAAAAATATATTAAAAAGAAGAAGAAAATAATGTCAATGATGATGAAGGAGAAAAGAGAATGAAAAAAATAAAATAAGAAAAAGAAAGAATAAAAAGGAGAAAAAAATGAAAAAAAAGCGTGTATGTATCATAAGTTTGTAATTTGTGTTTTTCTTTGCAATAAAATAAAAGCTGTTTTTTTTTTTATTGAAATGGTCTTATTCAGTTTGATATAAAAAATTAGAAAAATATGAACAAACAACTCAACAAAAATATGAAACAATAAATAGTAATTTGATATATTCTTTTTTGTTATTTTTATATATTATATATCAAGATGTAATTTTATGAGCCTATTGCTAGTTGTTGGTGAGTTTAAAAGTAGTTGATGGTCAATAATTTTTTACTAATTTCATGCAAGTCGATCAAATTACAAATTTTGCTAATAAATCAGATTGTTTAAGCAAATAAATAAATTGTTATATATGAAATTATTTTTTTAAATTTGAAATGTACCATAAACTAGTCCGTAAGAATGAAAAAAGCAAATTTTTAGAGAAAAAAAAAATGAGAGAAAAAGAGAAAAATTATGATTCTCATTATGATTTAGCAGCAACAAGTATTCCATTACAAGTTTATATGTGTGAGCTAAGCTAGTGAGGCACTAATAAATTCTATCAACTCATCATAACAGAAAAAAAAAATAAAACTAACTCTTTCAACTAACTTTCCACTGTGTAACTAAAATCATGACCTCTTTTTTTCATGATCATCACGTGTCTCTTCAATACATTGTTCTCGCAAACTCAAAGGTGTTAAATTAACCATATTCTATATTTTGAGTTTGTTTCTGAGTTGAACAAATGTTGTAGAAGGAAAAGTTTTGGTAAAGGTATCTGCAATCAAAATATTTTGTTTTTTAGCATAGTATTGGATTTGCTGCTAAAAGTACATCACTTTAATTATCACAGTATGCTATAGGTGCTTCTGGTATTAACCATTTTATCTCATTAATTAGGCCTTTAATCCAAATTAGCTCTACTACTAGATCTATCAATGCTCTGTCTACTTCTGTACTTGATCTAGTCGCTACTCTTTACTTCTTTAAATGCCACGATACCAGATTTCTTCCCACAAATACATATAAACTACCAATTGATTTCCTATCGTTTGGGTCACCAGCCCAACCTGAGTCGCAACAAGCTGTGAATTTTAAAAATGGATCCTTATGAATCTTTAGACCAAACGTACTAGTACCATTGACATATCTTAATATTCTTTTGACTAACTTCTAATGGGACTATAGTGGTGCTTGCATGAACTAAGCTACTTTATTCATATTGTAAGTTAAGTCAGGCCTAGTCACAGTCAAATATTGAAGGCTTCCTATGACAGTACGATATAGATGAAGGTTGTCAAACACTGCACCTCCTATAGCCTAAATTTTCAAGGTAGATGGTAATGGTGTAGCACATGGTTTGCAACCACTCTTTCTTGCTTTTGTAAGTAAATCTTGCACATATTTACCTTGAGAAATCATTAATCCTTCATCATCAGTCTTGGTTACCTAATTCCTAGGAAATAGTGCAGCTCCTCCAGGTCCTTTAATAAATTCATATTTTACGATTATTTTTTGTTTAAAAAAAGTAGATTTTTATTAACTTATCTATCATTTATTCTTTGAAATTACATATTTTTGTGGATCTCTCCCTAATTGTACTTAATTGTAAAAAATATGTTTTTTATGCTTAAAATTGTCAATTTTAATTCACTTTTCTCCCATTCGAGTCTTGATATATTTGTTTGAGTGATTCAAGATTTTGAAGGCAAAAATGCCTTGAAGAAATGAAGAAAAAGCACGCAAAAATAGAAAATTCACAAAAAAAATGAGTTTTAAAATCTACCCAGTTATGCGTACGTATCTTTTTTGCGTACGCATCTCTTTTGCGTACGCATCTTTTGCAAGTTGTCCAGTTTGCGTGTACGTATGACAGATGCGTATGCACGACTTGCTGCACGTGATTCACTTAAGTGAACACGTGAATTGCGAGTTCAGGCCAATTTTAGGCCTAATCCAACTGATTTCTGAAGCATTTGAGGTATGGACCAAGGGAGGATCAACCGAGGAGTGTTAGAATAGTTTTAGTTTATGTTTTTAGTATGTTTTAGAGTAGAATTCTAGAAAGAGAAGCTCTAACTTCTCTCTAAAATTTAGGGTTTTTCAGTTTATATTCTCCTTAGATTAGGTTTTAATTTTGTTCTAGTTTAGTTTTCTTTATATTTTTTTGTTTTATTATCTTAATTTTCTTAGTTTTAGTTGTTAGTTTTTTCTATTTTTGTTAATTTTAGTTTATGAATTCTCTTGTTGAATTTTTAATTTTTTTTAACACAATTTTGATGTTTTTCATGTTATTGATGCTTAATTGAATTGTTGTTATTGCTTTCTTGAGTTTGGTAGTTATAGCTTTTGTAAGTCATGCAATTTATGATGTTTTCCTTTTATACTTTCCAAGTATTTGATAAAATGCCTCTTTCAATTATAGAGTAGATTTTATCTTCTTGGCTTAGGATTGAGGACTTAGGTGACCTTGAGTCATTGATGTTCAATATTGATTGGTGATTTAGGGTTGTTAGTTTATTTTTTTTCACTAATGCTAGTCTTTCACTAAGCTAATTGGTGAGTTGGCCAGGATTTGTGGATTAAGATTAAGTATGCCTATTTGACTTACCCTCGATGTTATGGTTGACTAAGTGGGATTAACTCTTCATAATTGCCATGTTTGTGGTCAATGACCAGGATAGGAAACCTTGACTTTTAACCATTGCCAAGACCATTTTTTCCACTTAAATTCTCTTTTCTTTACTTTTTTGTCTTTTAAATTCTTGTCAATTGCCATCAAAACTCCTTTTTCTCATCACCAATGATACACACATCTCACTACAATTCCGTGGGAGAACGACCCATGACTTAAACCTCTCGATTTTTATTGATTTGAATTGTGACAATCATTTAAAATTTGATTAGGGTCATTTGTTGGTTTAGAACTATACTATTGACGAAGCAATTCTTTTTGAGAAATTATAAATCGACGGTTTGGTCATCATCAAGTTTTTGGCACAGTTGCCAGGAATTTGCAATGTGTGTCATGTTATTAGCTATTGTGAATAGGTGCATATGTAAATAGTTTACTTTTTGGTTGTTTGCTTGTTTTTGTTAGTAGTTAGGAGTTTATTTTTATTTGTTTCTTGATACTTTTTTTTGTTTTTATTTTCTCTCTTTTTTATGAATTCTCACCCTTTTAGCATTGAGTTTAGTTGTAACTATGTTGTAAGAAATGGTAATTTCAATATCGGTTCACACTATGGGACGGAAAATTAGTTGAGGGAGGAGCCACGTGTATATGGACAACCTTCATGGCAACAACCTCGTCCGGACTACTATAAGCACAATCCTCCCTATGGTGCATACCAATCCAATAGATTTAGTGGGCCTTACTACGGTTGCAAATCTTTACTACCATATGCCTATGAACCACCTCTCAACATCACCCTCAACCATAATACTCTCAAGCTCCATTCCACCACCAAATAGTTCCATATGATCCTATTCCATATCCACCATACCACCTACCATATGTGCCTCAAGAACAATTATGCCATATGAATCATACATAGAACCACCACCATTCCAACACCAATACTTCTAAGAATCCATCGAATCATTGCCTCTATATACACCACCTCAATATTCTTACCAATATGAATCACCTTCCATATATGAAGACCTTCTCCCAAATGATGAACCCTTTTTTCTCCACAATCCTCAATGGAAGAAGTACTCCAAGTGTTTCTTCAAGAGCAAGAAGAAATCCAAAAGATGCAAGAAAACATCATGACTACCTTAGCCGAAGTCTTAACTCACTTAGCCTCATTATGCTCTTGCAATAATCCAAACACTTCCACGAATGAATTCAAAGAATCAACTCTAAATGAAGAGTGTGGAGTGGAAGAGAGCTTGGAGCATCAAGAGAATGAAGAGGAGTTGAAGTATGAATTGCAACATGTGAAGGAGGTTGAGATTAATGAATTAGAAGGAGTAGTTAAAGGATTAAGAGAAGTTGAGCAAGGGACAATATCCATTATTGAAAATGATTTCGCACCAACCAATGTGCTATTTGAGATTATTGAATCTTCCTCATTGCGATATAAAATTGATGTTAAGGAGGATCGTAAACAACCTCCGACACATAACTTGAGCATTGAGAAATGTGAGAAAAAAGTTGGTGAACAAGAAATAGAGCTTGAGAAAGTTTGTCAAGAGGTGAAAGTCATTTAAGAGGAACAAAAGAGAGTGATAATCATATTGATAAAGTCGTTGGAAGCCTCTCTTTCTAAGTTGCCACCATCTAAGACATAATTTGAGTAGTGGGTAAAAATCTTATCCTTTAGTTTTATTAGCCCGCTTGAGTATGGTTTGCTTAAAACGGATGGTCAACTTAGAGCTCTTTGTGGGTTGAAGAGTAAGAGAAAGATGGATAGTGATTGGCAACATCAATCAATGCTCATTAAGGTTGAAGCTTCAAGGTTTGGATTCCAAGGATGGTGCAACGGTCAATTGAATGAGTTTTGGAAGATGATTTGATGCTTAAAGAAGAAATCAGAAGTAATGACACCCAGCTGGAATCATGAGAATAAACTAAAAGACAGGTGTAAGAACAAGATTTGGAATCCTGACATACAAGGTGATCATCATTTTGGGAGCTCCTAACTTGTTTGAAAATTCATCAAAGCTTAGTGCACTTAATTGGAAATTTTGGAGCATATTGAAAATTCAAGCATTGGCGGAGGTTTAAAGATGAGTTCAAGCACAAGCCTCCTTGTTAAGAGCTCACTAAAATGTCCAACTTAAGGACAATAACTAGAAGTGTTAGGTGAGAGATACCCTACCATGGTAACATCTTCTAATATTCCCTTTTGTAAATAGTTGATTTAAACTATTTAAATCTCATTTTTAGATAGTTTTGATAGGTTTACTTGATAGATTTGCATGTTTAATAATGTTTGAAATTGTCTTCGTGACTTGTTGGGTGTTTAAAGAACTTATTTTGGTGCAAAAAGTTTGAAAAAATAGCTTCTCACTCGTGCATACGCATACTGCTGTATGTACGTATCACCCTGAATTTTCACCAATTCATGCGTAGGCACATTATTGTGCGTACACATCCCAAAATTTCACCCCTTGATGCGTGCTTGCACACCCAGTTGTGTATACACACCCATGAGGTTAAAAAAAAGAGAAAAAATTCTTTTGTGCGTACACACCCCCAAATTTGAACTCTCTGGTTTGTGCGTATGCACCAATTCCATTTTTCCTAATTTGTGCATACGCATGGCAAATGCGTACGTACAACCCCCAATTCAAAAACACAACCCCTTTATTCCTACCACCCCATTTCTTTTCTTCTTCTTTCTTCTCCGTTCTTGTTTTCCATGTCTCTCTTTCTCTTCTCTCTCACCTCAACACCATCCACCTCCTACCATTACCATCTCCATTCCACCTCCGGTGACTCACGTTTGCTACTTCAAGCTTTAGTGACATCATAGCGCCGTAGCACTGAAGAACTAAAGATTGATGGTTTAGAAGTTATAATAAATTCTTGTTGCAAGTATAGTTTCTAAACCAAGCAATCAATCTTTCTTACAAACGTTTGGTTGTCACAAGTAACAAACCCAGTAAAATTTATAAACCGAAGTATTCAAACCTCGGGTCGTCTTCTCAAGGAATTGCAGGGAAGTATGAATTATTATTGGTTATGCAAAACAGTGTTTTTGGGTTTTGAAAAAGATTTTGAACAAGAGAAATAAATTGCAAGAATTAATAAATTAATAACTAATAAAACTTTTGGCAATGTATGAAAACTGGAAGTCCTATCCTAGTTATCCTTATCAATGGTGATGAGAATTATATTTTTGCTACCATTAAGTCAACCTCTAACTATGAAGGTCAGTTAAGTGGATAAATTAATTTAACACCTAACGTCTTAGTCAACTCCTTAAGGAAAGACTAGAGTTATAAGAATCTAAATTAATCAGCAAGAATAATAATTATCAATCACGATGAGTTTGACAACTCAAGAGTCACCAATTAATCAACCAAAGCCAAAAGGAAAAATAAATCATAAATAGAAGAAAGCAATCATGAGTCTGAAATACCTCAAACTATATATTAATTAAGAAAATCCTAACATGAAAGGTTCATAAGCCAAATAGGCAACATAAGTAATACAAGCATTAAAGCATTTGAAAGTAAAAGAGAAAATATACAGTAAAAGGAATATTGAACCTGATGAAGAGTTGAAATCCTAAATCCTTTAAGAGGAATCCTAATCCTAAAACCTAAGAGAGAGGAGAGAACCTCTCTCTCTAAAAACTACATCTAAAACCTAAAATTGTGAATAGTGATTGAATCTCCAGTCATGTCTTGAGTCTCTGCATGTTCCCTGACTTTAATCTGTGTTTCTGGGCCGAAAACTGGGTTGAAATGCGGCCCAGAAACTCTGCCAGCGACTTCTGAAATTCTGCAGATCACACACGTCACGCGGCCGCATCGTCCACGCGTTCGCGTCACTCAGCGTTTCTCGTACCACGTGTGCGCATCATCCACGCATTCGCGTCGTTTGTGTAGCTTCCAATCAGCGCGGTCGCGTCAGGCACGCGAGCGTTTCACTGTGATTTCTTCCTTTTCGCGCGGTCGCGTGAGCCATGCGACCGCGTGACTTCTCGCTGGTCATCTCCTCAATTCCTTGTGTTCCTTCCATTTTTGCATGCTTCCTCTTCAATCCTTACGCCATTCCTGCCTTATGAAGCCTGAAACACTTAGCACACAGATCACGGCATCGAATGGCACGAAGGAAAATAAAAATATACAGCTAAAAATTCTTTAGGAAGCAAGTTTTCAATCATAGAATATTTTTAGGAAGAAATTGTAAATACATGCAAATCATATGAATATGTGGATGAAAAGCTTGATAAAACCACTCAATTAAATACAATATAAACCACAAAATAGTGGTTCATCAAGCACTCATCTTATCTCTTTTCTGTTTTTTATTTCTACATTTAGGTTACCATTTTTACTTGAAATTTTTGTTTTGGTAGTTTTAATACCTTAGTTTGATTCTAGTTAGTTATTTAGTTAGTTTTATTTTCTATTTTAATAGATTAGGTGGTTAGGATAGGCTAGATTAGATGAAAAGTGTTGGATTATTGAACTGATTTGTTGATTCTGCTGAGAAATTGCTACTGATTATTGGCATGAAGCAATTTTAGCATTATTATTGTTAATATTCATTGTTGGATTAAGATTGAGGTTATAATTTGTTGCTTGGTATTGAATTTTGAATGCTTGGTATTTGTGCATACCAAATACTTATAAAAAATGCTTTTAGAAATATTTTTGAATTTCTAAATTATATGTTGTAACTAGCCACCATGTGATTTGAATTCACTATCTATTATTAGACAATTGTGTATAATTGATGCATCTGCTGCTAGGTGATACTTGTTTATTTTGGTTTTCATCTACATCACCAAGTTGATGCATTGAAATTGTGGAATTGTGAAATTGGATTGTAAGCTTACCTAGTGACATCTTTTTGTTCTTTTTAAGCTATGTGAACCATGCTTGCTACGTGATTGATTTCAACTTATATCTCTATTTTACGAAGTTGCATATCACCCATGTTTCCCACTTTATGTCAATTAGGTGATGCGAACAAAAAAAATTCAACGTGTGTCATTGATTGATGTGTGAGTTTCATATTTCATTTGGTTCATTAAGTTCCCTTACACATCAACTAATTTCAATTCATTATCCATTTCACAATTGCTTGATTCTTGCTTGAGTGTTTTTATGCTCCTTTATTGCTTGCTCGTTTATCTTAAGCTACAAGTTTCCATTCAAGTGTCTTGAGCACACTAAAATAAGTGAGTTACATATCTCTTTTAAATAATGGTGACATAAATCTTTCAATGTTAGTGTGTGAGCTCTAAATCGCACACAAACTTAGAATTCACACACTTGCTTCCATCAATATCAGAAGATGATCAACTTACTTCATTTTAGTGATTATTACCTCATTCCAACAATCTATGCTTCCTTGACTTAGATGATACTTGTCTTAATATATTTTGTTTTATATTTTTTGGGATGAGTAATCATAAGTAAAAAGGAAGCAGAAGAAAGGAACATGTCGCAATGAATAGAGAAGGGAGAAAACTCTTCCTCAACTGCAGCAGTCAGATGATCCACCAGCTGAAGGTGACAATCCATAAAGTCTCCATACCCCCTAATCATCATGAGCGCACAGAGAATTGTGCAAAATTCAAGTGTAGGAGAGGCTTAGAGCGAAAATTTTGGTTGTCAGGACTCTTTTTCCAAACACTTTCACATATTTTTTTCATTACTATATCCTTTAGAATTTGGTAGTTGCATTTTTTGTTTAGTCTGTATATATTTAGAGCTTTATCTATATTTTTTATTATTTTTAATATATATATATATATATATATATACCTTTTAGTTGTGATTGAATGATGTGGATAATAGGACCTAGTTCATTTTTCTAGATCTACATGATGATTTGGAATGATAGAGAATAGGAAAAAGAACTTAGGATTTTTTATTTTCATCCAATCAGATCATACATATATATAATAAGCTTAGTAAAAATAATTAATTTCCAAAAAATTTTTTTATAGAACATCCCATTGATTTGAAAATCTTTTATTGAACTTGCCTGAAAAATATTGTGGAACAAAATAAGAGTTAGAACACACAACAAAGTGAGATTTGAGCTTTAATATGTGGTTGCATTATTTTAACGACTATTTTAATTCTTGGTTATCCTCTCTCTATGATTGTGATACTTGATTTGTTTAATTCTTTATGTCCAATATTTGGTGTATATATGCATTTACATGATCGATGCCTTATGTCATTAGAACTCACCTACCCAAATAGCCTTACCCTTTATATTTACTATTGTTACCCAATTTTGAACCTTTTTTAATCCCCTTTTATTCTAAATTTTTAGCACATCACCACCCCTAAGTAAAAATAATAAATGTCTTTAATTTGGAGCTTTGATTAACTTAGACTAGTGAGTGTGCATCATCTAAGTATAGGAGAATGGAGGTTGAGAACATGGGTAGAGAGTAAATTGGGTATTTTAGATTTTTGCTAAAAATTTAAAAAATTGGGTACATATTCATGCATTAAATGCTCAAATCATATGCATTAATCCTTTATGTATATAATATATTTTAAAAGAAAAAAAAATAAAAAAATAAAAAATGGGACAAATGTTACCCAAAAGTAAAGTTGGAAGAAAAAATAAAATGCATATACGATGTAAATTGAAAAGAATGCATGACTGTGTAGAAAAAAATGAATAATTGGTAACTAGGTTTTGCATTAGAGTTGAATAGGTTATCATAGATTTGGTGGGAGTTTAAGTTAATTAAAGATTCAATTTCAAGTCCACTTAGTCATCATACAATCTGACCTTGACTCTCACCCCATTACTACGCTTGAAAAGCCCTCATGACACTTGCACGCATACATTGAATAATTGTTGATTGATAGATGGATAATAAATCTTAGAAAGCAATATTAGAAGAGAATTGAGTGAATCAAACCTATACACTTGAGCAATTAGAGTGTATAAACTTCCGGTGAGGGGTTTGATTGCTCAATTCTATGTTTCGACTTTTTTATATATTATATCTTTTAGAACTCAAATTGATTCATGGAATTGTTTTCATAGCTGTAGTGTATTAGCCTTATATGTTTATATGTGTTCTTAAAAATTGATTTATTTTGACCAAATAGATATAAATAGATACACGTAGATAGATATAATAGATATAGATAGTTTATTTTCAATAAGTGTGAATATTCCTTGATCTCATCTTTTCTAATGCTTAGTATGAGGAAATGCTTTTGTTTAAATGTGGAAGAATTGATAAATTCATATTTTACGATTATTTTTGCCTTGAAAAGAGTAGATTTATCAACTTACCTAGCATTTATTCCTTGAAATTGCATGTTTTTGTGAATCTCTCCCTAATTGTACTTAATTTTGAAAAACATACTTTTTATGCTTAAAATTGTCACTTTTAATTCACTTTTCTCCTATTTGATGACTTGATATGTTTGTTTGAGTGATTCAAGGTTTTGAAAGTAAGAATAACTTGAAGAAATAAAAAAAATCATGCAAAAGTGGAGAATTCACGAAGAAAATGAGTTTTGAAAATCTGCTCAGTTGCGCGTACGCGTCTTTTGCAAGTTGTTCAAGTTGCGCATACGCATGACACATGTGTACGCACGACTTGCTACACAGGATTCACTTAAGAGAACACGTGGATCGCGATTTTAGGCCAATTTTGGGTCCAATCCAACTCATTTATGAAACATTTGAGGCATGGACCAAGGGAGGATCAACCGAGGAGTGTTAGAATAGCTTTAGTTTAAGTTTTTAGTATGTTTTAGGGTAGAATTCTAGAGAGAGAAGCTCTAATTTCTCTCTAGAATTTAGGGTTTCTTAGTTTAAATTCTCTTTAGATTTAGATTTTAATCTTGTTCTAGTTTAGTTTTCTTTATATTTTCTTGTTCTATTATATGAATTCTCTTAGTTTTTTTTACTTTTGTTAAATTTTAGTTTATGAACTCTCTTGTTGAATTTTTAATTTTCTTTAATACAATTTTGATATTTTTCATCTTATTGATGCTTAATTGAATTGTTGTTATTGCTATTTTGAGTTTGGTAATTATAGCTTTTGTAATTTATACAATTTATTATATTTTCCTTTTATACCTTCCAAGTATTTGATAAAATGTCTCTTTCAATTATAGAGTAGATTTTATACTCTTGGCTTAGGATTGAGGACTTAGGTGACCTTGAGTCAATGATGTTCAATATTGATTGGTGATTTAGGATTGTTAGTTGATTTTGTTTCTACTAACTCTAGTCTTTCACTAAGCTAATTAGTGAGTTAGCTAGGATTTATAAATTATGATCAATTATGCCTATTTGACTTACTTTCGATGTTAGGGTTGACTAAGTGGGATTAAATCTTTATAATTGCCATATTTGTGGTCAATGACTAGGATAGAAAACTTTGACTCTCAACCTTTGCCAAGACATTTTTTGCCATTTGAATTCCCTTTTATTTATTTTCTTGTCTTTTAAATTCTTGTCAATTGCCATCAAAACCTCTTTTTCTCATAGCCAATGATACGTACACCTTACTGCAATTCCGTGGGAGAACGACCCGGGATTTAAAACTCCAAGTTTTTATTGATTTGAATTGTTGTAACACCCTAATATTCAAATTCTTATGCTCGAGTCATAAGTCAATGATATTACGGTGGTACGACTCTCAGGTGGATTTTTAATATATAAATATAGGTAATTTTCGAAAGGAGTATTAATCGAGAAGCCTGAAAAGAGTAGAAATAAAATCGCGAAGACGTATCACTCATGTTTCGATAACGAAAAGTTAAACTGTTAAGCCGAACGCGATATACGGACAAGGCATAAGGGAGATTAAGAGATAGATAACAGATAGATATTTATAGCATACGTAAATAGCCACTAGTCGCGACGCGCGAAGTTTAGGCCGGCTAGGGTACAGTATGAAGGTAGTTGACAACAGTATATCCTAATCTCTCCCAAAGGAAACATAAGAGCCTCTATAGGCAAGTTCCAAAAGAGTTCAATACATAATATAATCTTTTCAAAGCAAAGGTGGAGAGATTCTAAGCAAAACACAAAGTAGAGAAAATAAATATCTTCGCCGTCTCTCAGGTGAACCACAGCTCACTTCTGAGCACCTGAACCTGTATCTGAAAAACAAGAGATATATACGGAATGAGAACCCCGGGCCCATGGGTTCCCAGTACGGTAAAAGTGTCAAATAAATACAATGCACTGCAATAAAAACTCACTAAGCATCCTAAACTCCTTTTCACCCAGTATCCAGCCTAGATTCTCACTAATCCATAAATAGGCATCTGTGGTAAGGGGATACTAAATCTAGTTCATATCTCATATGATTCCCAACTCGCTGACTCTCCCACGAATCAGATTCAGAATCATAAACAAAACCATCATCAGTCGTACTATCTCAGCAATTCTATATCAATACATCATACCCTCACCTGGAGCTAGTGAAACCACATCACTGCGTCTATCCAGGGAGCTCAAATCATCTCAGCTAATGATCATCATCATCATGCAATCACATCATCAATTCATCTCATCAAGAACAACCCTCAACCTCCACCGACACCAACATGAGGGGCCTCTCAGTTGTACAAACACAAGCAATACAGGCAAGTAATACACAATTAAGGTACAAGTAGAACAAGTAGCACATAATCAGGTAACATAGCACATACAATGTAGAAATCCAAAACAAATAGGCAAACCCAAACAATACAAACATATGCAAATGATGAATGCCTGCCCTATGGCTGATGATATCATCTGTCGGTTATTAAGCCAACCCGACGTGTCCGGTAGCTAACCCGGGCACAGTCTCTCTGTTGCGTATTAATATCATTAGAGGGAATATGTGCCCTGTCACCATTAGAGGGTATCTGCGCCCTGTCACCATTAGAGGGTATCGGTGCCCTGTCACCCTTACAACCTGAGAGAAAACACAAGCATGCTTACATTCAACATTTTTCATCATTATTCATTTATCATATATGCCTTTATACTCAGCCATAATCTATAATGGCTTTGCCGTAACTCGGCAATAACTCAGCCATCCGGCTCACAGTTCAATCCAGAACTAGCCAATTTATCAACATGGCTCCACCGTATCTGGCAATAACTCAGCCATCCGACTCATGGTTCAATCAAGAACCAACCATTTATCAATAATTATAGCCCTTCGGCTCATGGCATACACGGTACTTCCACCGCCATCCTCCATATCTCATATAATCATCTTTGATCATCATTGATCACAACTTTTCCCCTTGCTTCATTCGCAAGTTACCACATCCCCTAGCTCCTTCCTCTTTGCTAGGCATATCATAATGATTCAATACATAAGGGGTGAGATTGGAGGCTTGAAAGTATGAGATTTAGCTTTTAAAACTCACAAATCAACTTCGGGATGAAAACAGGGCTACGCGCACGCGTGGATGGCCACAAAGCTCATCGACGCGTATGCGTCATACACGCGGACGCGCAGATTGAAACACAGCCAGACGACGCATACGCGTCAGCCACGCGTACGCGTGTGTGCATTTGCGCTCCAGGCACAAAACTGGCACAACTCTCGGGAAAATGGCTGGGCATTGGGTGCAGCGCATCGACGTGCACGCGCACACCACGCGCACGCGTGGATGGTGCTTTCTTGAAGAACGACGCGTATGCGCCAAGTGCGCCTACGCGTAGGGGGTCGTTCTGCTAAAAAAATTTTCTAAGTTAAAAGCTGCAGAATTCACAGATTCAACCCCCAATCTTCCGACGGACATAACTTTCTCATTTTAAATCATTTTTCGCCCGTTCTTCGAACAGCATAGACATCCTGGATCCAATTTCACTTTTAAACAATTTTGGCACAAAACAGAAATCCACAGTCCAAGTTATGTCCCATCAAAGTATGCCCAAAAATCATGTTTTCACTCAAAACCGCAAGGTGCCATTTTCAAAACAAGCTGTTTCCAACTCTTTTCAAAATCAACCAAAACATGCCAATTTCATCTCTTTTCTTTGAAATCAATCAAAGTATATCAAAATCGACAATAAGCCTCCTCAACTCATACACTAACACATTACCACAATTCACAAAACCGCCATATAACCATTTTTACCCATTTCACACAAATGGCTAAATTACAAACACATTAACATGTCATACATCATTCCTCATCCCAATTTCTAACAATATTATTCCCAATCAATCATCATTATACATAATCAATATCACACTCACTATCACATGGTTTCACCCACAAATCAACCTTAATCATTTCTCAAGCATATATCACAACATACATATCTCTCATGCATCATCATACCATCAAGGCATCAATAATCATGATCACATATAAGACCACATAACATACCTCAACCAAAACCAAACATACCTCATCTATACAATTTCACCCAAAATTACCAAATTCCACACTTCAACTCCTCAAACCTTATTATTCAATAACCAACCCAATCATTCACATATTCATTATCTGAAATTCATCCAATCACTTGTGTCATCATACAATGCACACATCAACTTACCTTCCTTACCTCTTTCCGGCCTCCGGCCCAAAATTTACGGCCTCCGGCCCAATTTCACAATTTAAATGCATAAACCACAAATCAATACTCATTACCCAATACATCAAATTTTTAATACACCAAGCATACAAGGCCACACAATTCTCAACCCAATCATTAATTCACATTACATACCAACTATGCATATTAGCACCAACCATTTACACAATTCAAACTTAATCCTAGGACATCTAGCCTAGGAATTCTCATCACACCACACGGTACTTAAATGAAACTTAAACCGTACCTCTTGTAGCCAAATCAATTGAGCCTCTTCTTTAGAAGTCTCTACCAATCTTAGTCCCAAGCCTCACCAAAGCTCCTCAAGCAACACCAATCTCCCAATTGTGCACCAAGATCATCAAATACACTAACATAACCAATATCACATACATATATCAACCTAGGACTCATAAAAATGACAAATCACAAGGGTTTGAGCACTTCTTACCTCAGCCCATATGAAGTAGGGATAGAACCCACTTGGAATCCATGTTGGAGTATCCCTAAACACCCAAAATCACAAGATTTCAACACTAACTACCCAAAAACGTGTAACAGTAGAGAATTTCGAAAACTGGGCAGAGATGAATGAAATACTCACCACAAAACTTAGATAGAATTGTAGAGGATGAGAAGAGCGATGCGTGGCCGCAAACGGCTCGTCAATCGGAGCTCCGTAGCTCAAGTTATGGTGGTTTGAAGATCAAAGAGAGTTAGGTTTTCTCTCTTCTCTTCTCTCTTCCCAATTTCAGCGCCCAACACCCCTTCTTTAGGGAAAAATGAGCTGAAATGCTCATAACTAATGTTTATATATGTTGGGTCTTGGGCCCACTTAGGCCCGGTTCACTTATTTTTGTCCGTTGGCCCAATTTTGGACCAAAACCTTTAAGATTAGCGCTCTAAATCGCACTTCAAATATTTCTACCTCCCCTAATTATAATTCCTCATTTCTTAATCTTATTTACTCATAATCAATTTTTTCAGCTGTAGTACCAGACAAATCTCAGCCGGTACTTCCGGTCAAAATTCCACTGCGCGCTTTTACGCAGAAAACTATGTTTTCCGACTCGAAAAAATTCGCTGAATCCAAATATCATATTTAAATCATCAAATTCCAATTGCCAAATCTTCCAACCATATTCGCTCCTACTTAACTTATTATTTAATTAATTTCGGTTAGACCGGGTATTACATTCTACCCCCCTAACAGAAATTTTTGTCCTCGAAAATTCTATCCATCTCTACGAGTACGCGAGCATAGTCTGCCTTTATATCAAACGCATAACAGTTCCAAGGTCTTTTTTTACTCTGCGTGCTTCCGTTGCCGCGCTCTGATTTCTCTATCCCTGAGGGTCTCGGTCGTTCGTTCAACGCCGACCAACAGCCTCGTCCCTTACTTTTACCGTCTCATCAACTCACACCTTATTAAATCTCGAATCATGTCATCAATAAGATTGCCATCATCGTTAATCATAGCCATTATCCCACATCACTATAATCAATCAACGATCATCACCACACCTTAATCATACTCCATCACTATCCTCTCTCTCTCTCTCTGCCAAGACAATTCCTCTAATCACAGTTCAACTCCAAGCATAATCTCCAAACTTACTTTCTTATTCTCAAACCCTCAAATTTCTTCATGACTTGCTGATATAAAGTCTCTGGCTTATCAATCAAAAACCCCTTTCATTTCTAGAAATCAAATGAGTTTGGAATAGCAAGTTAACAAAATCATAAGAGTTCGCATTTCCTTCAATAATCTATAAAAGCATTTGAAACACATCTCTTTTGTTAAAATTACTCATATCAAAAATCATCTTCAAAACCAAAACCAACACTCTTTCAAATTCTTGGGGAAAAATTTTCAATAGTACCTCTCCAAAAATTGGAGTTTACCACCTGTCACGGGTTCCCTCAAACCAATCTCAGTACCGCATCAACATTTCGATTTAATGGTTTTCACATTCGTCTTTTAAAACCAATCATTATAAATCTCAAACTAAAACCAAGGTCACTATGACCAAACATCACAGTACTCATCTCTCAACACCACAACTTGCACTCTCTCATCATCTAAATCCAATTGTGCATTAATGATAATTTCCTCATCCGCTTTAGAACCATCAAAGCTCACAGCCGCAATCATTTCCAACTATTTGGGGATCATTACTTGCAGTAACCCGCTTAACCCTTCTAGTATTCAAACATAAGATACTATAGTAAACTTTTACAGCTCTTATCCGTAGCTATCCTGTGTTATGCTTCCACAAGTTTCCATTGTTTTATTCTGATCTCTCGTCTAGTACGAGCTCTATCACTTATTTCCAGAAGTACTCAACCACAACTTAGCATGACTGGCATTCACTAGATTTCTATCTATGATAGCTAAAACCACATACCAACTTAATCGTACTTTTAGCACGTTGTTACCAATCTTTCGCTTACCAATTCCCAAACCGTCGGATCTAACGGTATCCCCCGTTGTTATAATGAACACACGACCTTGTTGTTGGTTCTTAGTAGTATTTCGGTTGACCTTCTTAGGACGTTTCTAGGACACATGTCTAACTCCTCTACAACCATGGCAAAGTCCCAATCTACCTCGACACGGAGTTCCCGAATGATGGCTTTGACATCGCCCACCAGTCATTCCACTCTGAGGTTGCTTTCCGTTAAAGGCCTACCTAATCATTTATGCTCACCAAACCTTCTATTAAGATAACTTAGGGTTATCTAGAACAGATCATAATTTTTCATTCGACCATGTATTATGAGTGAATACCAGCCTTCAGCATTATCTAAGGTGGTAAAGAATTAAGTTATCAGTTTTCTTATTACCCCAGGTACGAAAATCGGACCTGGCAGTCTCCCGATCCTTCCGGTGTGGGCAATCTTTGACCAAATGTCCTAGCTTTTTGCAATTGTAACACAAACCCGAACCATAACGACACGGTCTATTTGGGTGATGACCTCCACATCTCTGACAGCTCAAAATATCCGAAACAGCCACTATTTGTTTTTCCCTACCTTTTCCTTGGGAATTCTTATTCGTCGCAAGGTCATTCCGCCTTTGGGGAAAACGTTGTGGGTATCCTCTTCTCTTAAACTCTTGACCCCTTGTTGGGTACTCTTGATTGTGCTCCCTGCGGTGGGACTCCCGATGGTCATTCTTCGCCTCAACAGCCTTCCTCACACATTCTTCAGCAATACGGCTCTTGTTCACAAGTTCAGAAAATACCCTAATCTCCATCGGTCCAACGGAGCTCAGGATTTCACTTCGAAGTCCTCCCTCATACTTAATACACTTCCATTCCTCGAAGTCTCCCGGGGTTCCATGACACATACGAGAAAATCTGAATAACTCCTCAAATTTATCCGTATACTCAGATACGGACATTGTACCCTGCTTCAGTTGCAGTAATTCAAGTTCCTTGACCGTTCTAGCAGAACTCGGGAAGTACTTCTTATAAAATTCCACTTGGAAGGCACCCCAGGTGATAGGATCATTCCCCTGCTGCAGGAGACGTCGAGCCCCTTGCCACCAATGCGATGCTTCCCCCGTGAGCAGATAGGTAGCAAATTCAACACACTGCTCTTCAGGCACCAACTGCGCTTGCAGTGCTCGCTCCATGGCCTGAAACCAGGTGTCAGCTTCAGTCGGATTAGTGGTTCCCTTGAACTTAGGTGGATTAACCTTTAAGAAAGTTGCCAGTGTCATCGGGCCCTGAGCTCCACTTCCGCCATTGCCGTTATTGTTTATCTGTTGCCCAAGAGCCTCCGCAGTGGCCTGCATAGTAGCAGCCATATTCTCCAAAGCTGCCATAAGGTTTACCGGGTTATTCGGGTTGATTTTCGGTTCCTGAGTACTAGTACGATCTCTCCCACGTCCCCGACCGGGTCCACGAGGCGCCATCTGGTTCCTATACACACCAAACAATCGATATCAAGTTGATCAGTCTCAATATCGGAAGTATAGTGCTTCAAAGTACCAAAGGTACACTCATGAACTTCATGCTAGATGTATCGGTTAGATACCCAAACTAGCACAGGCACAGACTCAGAGTATGCATTGAAGCATAAGCAGTTCCATCCCTCAGGCTCACGAGGACGAACCAGGCTCTAATACCATAATGTAACACCCTACTATTCAAATCCTTATGCTCGAGTCATAAGTCAATGATATTACGGTGGTACGACTCTCAGGTGGATTTTTAATAAATAAATATAGGTAATTTTCGAAAGGAGTATTAATCGAGAAGCCTGAAAAGAGTAGAAATAAAATCGCGAAGACGTATCACTCACGTTTCGACAACGAAAAGTTAAACTGTTAAGCCGAACGCGATATACGGACAAGGCAAAAAGGAGATTAAGAGATAGATAACAGATAGATATTTATAGCATACGTAAATAGCCACTAGTCGCGACCCGCGAAGTTTAGGCCGGCTAGGGTACAGTATGAAGGTAGTTGACAACAGCATATCCTAATCTCTCCCAAAGGAAACATAAGAGCCTCTATAGGCAAGTTCCAAAAGAGTTCAATACATAATATAATCTTTTCAAAGCAAAGGTGGAGAGATTCTAAGCAAAACACAAAGTAGAGAAAATAAATATCTTCGCCATCTCTCAGGTGAACCACAGCTCACTTCTGAGCACCTGAACCTGTATCTGAAAAATAAGAGATATATACGGAATGAGAACCCCAGGCCCATGGGTTCCCAGTACGGTAAAAGTGTCAAATAAATACAATGCACTGCAATAAAAACTCACTAAGCATCCTAAACTCCTTTTCGCCTAGTATCCAGCCTAGATTCTCACTAATCCATAAATAGGCATCTGTCGTAAGGGGATACTAAATCTAGTTCATATCTCATATGATTCCCAACTCGCTGACTCTCCCACGAATCAGATTCAGAATCATAAACAAAACCATCATCAGTCGTACTATCTCAGCAATTCTATATCAATACATCATACCCTCACCTGGAGCTAGTGAAACCACATCACTGCGTCTATCCAGGGAGCTCAAATCATCTCAGCTAATGATCATCATCATCATGCAATCACATCATCAATTCATCTCATCAAGAACAACCCTCAACCTCCACCGACACCAACATGAGGGGCCTCTCAGTTGTACAAACACAAGCAATACAGGCAAGTAATACACAATTAAGGTACAAGTAGAACAAGTAGCACATAATCAGGTAACATAGCACATATAATGTAGAAATCCAAAACAAATAGGCAAACCCAAACAATTCAAACATATGCAAATGATGAATGCCTGCCCTATGGCTGATGATATCATCTGTCGGTTATTAAGCCAACCCGACGTGTCCGGTAGCTAACCCGGGCACAGTCTCTCTGTTGCGTATTAATATCATTAGAGGGAATATGTGCCCTGTCACCATTAGAGGGTATCTGCGCCCTGTCGCCATTAGAGGGTATCGGTGCCCTGTCACCCTTACAACCAGAGAGAAAACACAAGCATGCTTACATTCAACATTTTTCATCATTATTCATTTATCATATATGCCTTTATACTCAGCCATAATCCATAATGGCTTTGCCGTAACTCGGCAATAACTCAGCCATCCGGCTCACAGTTCAATCCAGAACTAGCCAATTTATCAACATGGCTCCGCCGTATCCGGCAATAACTCAGCCATCCGGCTCATGGTTCAATCAAGAACCAACCATTTATCAATAATTATAGCCCTTCGGCTCATGGCATACACGGTATTTCCACCGCCATCCTCCATATCTCATATAATCATCTTTAATCATCATTGATCACAACTTTTCCCCTTGCTTCATTCGCAAGTTACCACATCCCCTAGCTCCTTCCTCTTTGCTAGGCATATCATAATGATTCAATACATAAGGGGTGAGATTGGAGGCTTGAAAGTATGAGATTTAGCTTTTAAAACTCACAAATCAACTTCGGGATGAAAACAGGGCTACGCGCACGCGTACTTCACGCGCACGCGTGGATGGCCACAAAGCTCATCGACGCGTATGCGTCATACACGTGGACGCGCAGATTGAAACACAGCCAGACGACGCATACGCGTCAGCCACGCGTACGCGTGTGTGCATTTGCGCTCCAGGCACAAAACTGGCACAACTCTCGGGAAAATGGCTGGGCATTGGGTGCAGCGCATCGACGTGCACGTGCACACCACGCGCACGCGTGGATGGTGCTTTCTTGAAGAACGACGCGTATGCGCCAAGTGCGCCTACGCGTAGGGGGTCATTCTGCTAAAAAAATTTTCTAAGTTAAAAGCTGCAAAATTCACAGATTCAACCCCCAATCTTCCGACGGACATAACTTTCTCATTTTAAATCATTTTTCGCCCGTTCTTCGAACGGCATAGACATCCTGGATCCAATTTCACTTTTAAACAATTTTGGCACAAAACAGAAATCCACAGTCCAAGTTATGTCCCGTCAAAGTATGCCCAAAAACCATGTTTTCACTCAAAACCGCAAGGTGCCATTTTCAAAACAAGCCGTTTCCAACTCTTTTCAAAATCAACCAAAACATGCCAATTTCATCTCTTTTCTTTGAAATCAATCAAAGTATATCAAAATCGACAATAAGCCTCCTCAACTCATACACTAACACATTACCACAATTCACAAAACCGCCATATAACCATTTTTACCCATTTCACACAAATGGCTAAATTACAAACACATTAACATGTCATACATCATTCCTCATCCCAATTTCTAACAATATTATTCCCAATCAATCATCATTATACATAATCAATATCACACTCACTATCACATGGTTTCACCCACAAATCAACCTTAATCATTTCTCAAGCATATATCACAACATACATATCTCTCATGCATCATCATACCATCAAGGCATCAATAATCATGATCACATATAAGACCACATAACATACCTCAACCAAAACCAAACATACCTCATCTATACAATTTCACCCAAAATTACCAAATTCCACACTTCAACTCCTCAAACCTTATTATTCAATAACCAACCCAATCATTCACATATTCATTATCTGAAATTCATCCAATCACTTGTGTCATCATACAATGCACACATCAACTTACCTTCCTTACCTCTTTCCGGCCTCCGGCCCAAAATTTACGGCCTCCGGCCCAATTTCACAATTTAAATGCATAAACCACAAATCAATACTCATTACCCAATACATCAAATTTTTAATACACCAAGCATACAAGGCCACACAATTCTCAACCCAATCATTAATTCACATTACATACCAACTATGCATATTAGCACCAACCATTTACACAATCCAAACTTAATCCTAGGGCATCTAGCCTAGGAATTCTCATCACACCACACGATACTTAAATTAAACTTAAACCGTATCTCTTGTAGCCAAATCAATTGAGCCTCTTCTTTAGAAGTCTCTACTAATCTTAGTCCCAAGTCTCACCAAAGCTCCTCAAGCAACACCAATCTCCCAATTGTGCACCAAGATCATCAAATACACTAACATAACCAATATCACATACATACATCAACCTAGGGCTCATAAAAATGACAAATCACAAGGGTTTGAGCACTTCTTACCTCAGCCCATATGAAGTAGGGATAGAATCCACTTGGAATCCATGTTGGAGTATCTCTAAACACCCAAAATCACAAGATTTCAACACTAACTATCCAAAAACGTGTAACAGTAGAGAATTTCGAAAACTGGGCAGAGATGAATGAAATACTCACCACAAAACTTAGATAGAATTGTAGAGGATGAGAAGAGCGACGTGTGGCCGTAAACGGCTCGTCAATCGGAGCTCCGTAGCTCAAGTTATGGTGGTTTGAAGATCAAAGAGAGTTTGGTTTTCTCTCTTCTCTTCTCTCTTCCCAATTTCAGCGCCCAACACCCCTTCTTTAGGGCAAAATAAGCTGAAATGCTCATAACTAATATTTATATATGTTGGGTCTTGGGCCCACTTAGGCCCGGTTCACTTATTTTTGTCCGTTGGCCCAATTTTGGACCAAAACCTTTAAGATTAGCGCTCTAAATCGCACTTCAAATATTTCTACCTCCCCTAATTATAATTCCTCATTTCTTAATCTTATTTACTCATAATCAATTTTCTCAGCTGTAGTACCAGACAAATCTCAGCCGGTACTTCCGGTCAAAATTCCACTGCGCGCTTTTACGCAGAAAACTATGTTTTCCGACTCGGAAAAATTCGCTGAATCCAAATATCATATTTAAATCATCAAATTCCAATTGCCAAATCTTCCAACCATATTCGCTCCTACTTAACTTATTATTTAATTAATTTCGGTTAGACCGGGTATTACATTCTACCCCCCTAACAGAAATTTTCGTCCTCGAAAATTCTATCCATGTCTACGAGTACGCGAGCATAGTCTGCCTTTATATCAAACGCATAACAGTTCCAAGGTCTTTTTTTACTCTGCGCGCTTCCGTTGCCGCGCTCTGATTTCTCTATCCCTGAGGGTCTCGGTCGTTCGTTCAACGCCGACCAACAGCCTCGTCCCTTACTTTTACCGTCTCATCAACTCACACCATATTAAATCTCGAATCATGTCATCAATAAGATTGCCATCATCGTTAATCATAGCCATTATCCCACATCACTATAATCAATCAACGATCATCACCACACCTTAATCATACTCCATCACTATCCTCTCTCTCTCTCTCTGCCAAGACAATTCCTCTAATCACAGTTCAACTCCAAGCATAATCTCCAAACTTACTTTCTTATTCTCAAACCCTCAAATTTCTTCATGACTTGCTGATATAAAGTCTCTGGCTTATCAATCAAAAACCCTTTTCATTTCTAGAAATCAAATGAGTTTGGAATAGCAAGTTAACAAAATCATAAGAGTTCGCATTTCCTTCAATAATCTATAAAAGCATTTGAAACACATCTCTTTTGTTAAAATTACTCATATCAAAAATCATCTTCAAAACCAAAACCAACACTCTTTCAAATTCTTGGGGAAAAATTTTCAACAGTACCTCTCCAAAAGTTGGAGTTTACCACCTGTCACGGGTTCCCTCAAACCAATCTCAGTACCGCATCAACATTTCGATTTAATGGGTTTCACATTCGTCTTTTAAAACCAATCATTATAAATCTCAAACTAAAACCAAGGTCACTATGACCAAACATCACAGTACTCATCTCTCAACACCACAACTTGCACTCTCTCATCATCTAAATCCAATTGTGCATTAATGATAATTTCCTCATCCGCTTTAGAACCATCAAAGCTCACAGCAGCAATCATTTCCAACTATTTGGGGATCATTACTTGCAGTAACCCGCTTAACCCTTCTAGTATTCAAACATAAGATACTATAGTAAACTTTTACAGCTCTTATCCGTAGCTATCCTGTGTTACTGCTTCCACAAGTTTCCATTGTTTTATTCTGATCTCTCGTCTAGTACGAGCTCTATCACTTATTTCCAGAAGTACTCAACCACAACTTAGCATGACTGGCATTCACTAGATTTCTATCTATGATAGCCAAAACCACATACCAACTTAATCGTACTTTTAGCACGTTGTTACCAATCTTTTGCTTACCAATTCCCAAACCGTCGGATCTAACGGTATCCCCCGTTGTTATAATGAACACACGACCTTGTTGTTGGTTCTTGGTAGTATTTCGGTTGACCTTCTTAGGACGTTTCTAGGACACATGTCTAACTCCTCTACAACCATGGCAAAGTCCCAATCTACCTCGACACGGAGTTCCCGAATGATGGCTTTGACATCGCCCACCAGTCATTCCACTCTGAGGTTGCTTTCCGTTAAAAGCCTACCTAATCATTTATGCTCACCAAATCTTCTATTAAGATAACTTAGGGTTATCTAGAACAGATCATAATTTTTCATTCGACCATGTATTATGAGTGAATACCAGCCTTCAGCATTATCTAAGGTGGTAAAGAATTAAGTTATCAGTTTTCTTATTACCTCAGGTACGAAAATCGGACCTGGCAGTCTTCCGATCCTTCCGGTGTGGGCAATCTTTGACCAAATGTCCTAGCTTTCCGCAATTGTAACACAAACCCGAACCATAACGACACGGTCTATTTGGGTGATGACCTCCACATCTCTGACAGCTCAAAACATCCGAAACAGCCACTATTTGTTTTTCCCTACCTTTTCCTTGGGAATTCTTATTCGTCGCAAGGTCATTCCGCCTTTGGAAAAAACGTTGTGGGTATCCTCTTCTCTTAAACACTTGACCCCTTGTTGGGTACTCTTGATTGTGCTCCCTGCGGTGGGACTCCCGATGGTCATTCTTCGCCTCAACAGCTTTCCTCACACATTCTTCAGCAATACGGCTCTTGTTCACAAGTTCAGAGAAGACCCTAATCTCCATCAGTCCAACGGAGCTCAGGATTTCACTTCGAAGTCCTCCCTCATACTTAATACACTTCCATTCCTCGAAGTCTCCCGGGGTTCCATGACACATACGAGAAAACCTGAATAACTCCTCAAATTTATCCGTATACTCAGATACGGACATTGTACCCTACTTTAGTTGCAGTAATTCAAGTTCCTTGACCGTTCTAGCAGAACTCGGGAAGTACTTCTTATAAAATTCCACTTGGAAGGCACCCCAGGTGATAGGATCATTCCCCTGCTGCAGGAGACGTCGAGCCCCTTGCCACCAATGCGATGCTTCCCCCGTGAGCAGATAGGTAGCAAATTCAACACACTGCTCTTCAGGCACCAACTGCGCTTGCAGTGCTCGCTCCATGGCCTGAAACCAGGTGTCAGCTTCAGTCGGATTAGTGGTTCCCTTGAACTTAGGTGGATTAACCTTTAAGAAAGTTGCCAATGTCATCGAGCCCTGAGCTCCACTTCCGCCATTGCCGTTATTGTTTATCTGTTGCCCAATAGCCTCCGCAGTGGCCTGCATAGTAGCAGCCATATTCTCCAACGCTGCCATAAGGTTTACCGGGTTATTCGGGTTGATTTCCGGTTCCTGAGTACTAGTACGATCTCTCCCACGTCCCCGACCGGGTCCACGAGGCGCCATCTGGTTCCTATACACACCAAACAATCGATATCAAGTTGATCAGTCTCAATATCGGAAGTATAGTGCTTCAAAGTACCAAAGGTACACTCATGAACTTCATGCTAGATGTATCGGTTAGATACCCTAACTAGCACAGGCACAGATTCAGAGTATGCATTGAAGCATAAGCAGTTCCATCCCTCAGGCTCACGAGGACGAACCAGGCTCTGATACCATAATGTAACACCCTAATATTCAAATCCTTATGCTCGAGTCATAAGTCAATGATATTACGGTGGTACGACTCTCAGGTAGATTTTTAATATATAAATATAGGTAATTTTCAAAATGAGTATTAATCGAGAAGCCTGAAAAGAGTAGAAATAAAATCGCGAAGACGTATCACTCACGTTTCGACAACGAAAAGTTAAACTGTTAAGCCGAACGCGATATACGGACAAGGCATAAAGGAGATTAAGAGATAGATAACAGATAGATATTTATAGCATACGTAAATAGCCACTAGTCGCGACCCGCGAAGTTTAGGCCGGCTAGGGTACAGTATGAAGGTAGTTGACAACAGTATATCCTAATCTCTCCCAAAGGAAACATAAGAGCCTCTATAGGCAAGTTCCAAAAGAGTTCAATACATAATATAATCTTTTCAAAGCAAAGGTGGAGAGATTCTAAGCAAAACACAAAGTAGAGAAAATAAATATCTTTGCCGTCTCTCAGGTGAACCACAGCTCACTTCTGAGCACCTGAACCTGTATCTGAAAAACAAGAGATATATACGGAATGAGAACCCCGGGCCCATGGGTTCCCAGTACGGTAAAAGTGTCAAATAAATACAATGCACTGCAATAAAAACTCACTAAGCATCCTAAACTCCTTTTCGCCCAGTATCCAGCCTAGATTCTCACTAATCCATAAATAGGCATCTATCGTAAGGGGATACTAAATCTAGTTCATATCTCATATGATTCCCAACTCGCTGACTCTCCCATGAATCAGATTCAGAATCATAAACAAAACCATCATCAGTCGTACTATCTCAGCAATTCTATATCAATACATCATACCCTCACCTGGAGCTAGTGAAACCACATCACTGCGTCTATCCAGGGAGCTCAAATCATCTCAGCTAATGATCATCATCATCATGCAATCACATCATCAATTCATCTCATCAAGAACAACCCTCAACCTCCACCGACACCAACATGAGGGGCCTCTTAGTTATACAAACACAAGCAATACAGGCAAGTAATACACAATTAAGGTACAAGTAGAACAAGTAGCACATAATCAGGTAACATAGCACATATAATGTAGAAATCCAAAACAAATAGGCAAACCCAAACAATTCAAACATATGCAAATGATGAATGCCTGCCCTATGGCTGATGATATCATCTGTCGGTTATTAAGCCAACCCGACGTGTCCGGTAGCTAACCCGGGCACAGTCTCTCTGTTGCGTATTAATATCATTAGAGGGAATATGTGCCCTGTCACCATTAGAGGGTATCTGCGCCCTGTCGCCATTAGAGGGTATCTGCGCCCTGTCGCCATTAGAGGGTACCAGTGCCCTGTCACCCTTACAACCAGAGAGAAAACACAAGCATGCTTACATTCAACATTTTTCATCATTATTCATTTATCATATATGCCTTTATACTCAGCCATAATCCATAATGGCTTTGCCATAACTCGGCAATAACTCAGCCATCCGGCTCACAGTTCAATCCAGAACTAGCCAATTTATCAACATGGCTCCGTCGTATCCGGCAATAACTCAGCCATCCGGCTCATGGTTTAATCAAGAACCAACCATTTATCAATAATTATAGCCCTTCGGCTCATGGCATACACGGTAATTCCACCGCCATCCTCCATATCTCATATAATCATCTTTGATCATCATTGATCAAAACTTTTCCCCTTGCTTCATTCGCAAGTTACCACATCCCCTAGCTCCTTCCTCTTTGCTAGGCATATCATAATGATTCAATACATAAGGGGTGAGATCGGAGGCTTGAAAGTATGAGATTTAGCTTTTAAAACTCACAAATTAACTTCGGGATAAAAACAGGGCTACGCGCACGCGTACGTCACGCGCACGCGCGGATTGAAACACAGCCAGACGACGCATACGCGTCAGCCACGCGTACGCGTGTGTGCATTTGCGCCCCAGGCACAAAACTGGCACAACTCTCGGGAAAATGGCTGGGCATTGGGTGCAGCGCATCGACGTGCACGCACACACCACGCGCACGCGTGGATGGTGCTTTCTTGAAGAACGACGCGTATGCGCCAAGTGCGCCTACGCGTAGGGGGTCATTCTGCTAAAAAAATTTCTAAGTTAAAAGCTGCAGAATTCACAGATTCAACCCCCAATCTTTCGACGGACATAACTTTCTCATTTTAAATCATTTTTCACCCGTTCTTCGAATGGCATAGACATCCTGGATCCAATTTCAACTTTAAATAATTTTGGCACAAAACAGAAATCTACAGTCCAAGTTATGTCCCGTCAAAGTATGCCCAAAAACCATGTTTTCACTCAAAACCGCAAGGTGCCATTTTCAAAACAAGCCGTTTCCAACTCTTTTCAAAATCAACCAAAACATGCCAATTTCATCTCTTTTCTTTGAAATCAATCAAAGTATATCAAAATCGACAATAAGCCTCCTCAACTCATACACTAACACATTACCACAATTCACAAAACCGCCATATAACCATTTTTACCCATTTCACACAAATGGCTAAATTACAAACACATTAACATGTCATACATCATTCCTCATCCCAATTTCTAACAATATTATTCCCAATCAATCATCATTATACATAATCAATATCACACTCACTATCACATGGTTTCACCCACAAATCAACCTTAATCATTTCTCAAGCATATATCATAACATACATATCTCTCATGCATCATCATACTATCAAGGCATCAATAATCATGATCACATATAAAACCACATAACATACCTCAACCAAAACCAAGCATACCTCATCTATACAATTTCACCCAAAATTACCAAATTCCACACTTCAACTCCTCAAACCTTATTATTCAATAACCAACCCAATCATTCACATATTCATTATCTGAAATTCATCCAATCACTTGTGTCATCATACAATGCACACATCAACTTACCTTCCTTATCTCTTTCCGGCCTCCGGCCCAAAATTTACGGCCTCCGGCCCAATTTCACAATTTAAATGCATAAACCACAAATCAATACTCATTACCCAATACATCAAATTTTCAATACACCAAGCATACAAGGCCACACAATTCTCAACCCAATCATTAATTCACATTACATACCAACTATGCATATTAGCACCAACCATTTACACAATCCAAACTTAATCCTAGGGCATCTAGCCTAGGAATTCTCATCACACCACACGGTACTTAAATGAAACTTAAACCGTATCTCTTATAGCCAAATCAATTGAGCCTCTTCTTTAGAAGTCTCTACCAATCTTAGTCCCAAGCCTCACCAAAGCTCCTCAAGCAACACCAATCTCCCAATTGTTCACCAAGATCATCAAATACACTAACATAACCAATATCACATACATACATCAACCTAGGGCTCATAAAAATGACAAATCACAAGGGTTTGAGCACTTCTTACCTCAGCCCATATGAATTAGGGATAGAACCCACTTGGAATCCATGTTGGAGTATCCCTAAACACCCAAAATCACAAGATTTCAACACTAACTACCCAAAAACGTGTAACAGTAGAGAATTTCGAAAATTGGGCAGAGATGAATGAAATACACACCACAAAACTTAGATAGAATTGTAGAGGATGAGAAGAGTGATGCGTGGCCGCAAACGGCTCGTCAATCGGAGCTCCGTAGCTCAAGTTATGGTGGTTTGAAGATCAAAGAGAGTTAGGTTTTCTCTCTTCTCTTCTCTCTTCCCAATTTCAGCGCCCAACACCCCTTCTTTAGGGCAAAATGAGCTGAAATGCTCATAACTAATGTTTATATATGTTGGGTCTTGGGCCCACTTAGGCCCGGTTCCCTTATTTTTGTCCGTTGGCCCAATTTTGGACCAAAACCTTTAAGATTAGCGATCTAAATCGCACTTCAAATATTTCTACCTCCCCTAATAATTATAATTCCTCATTTCTTAATCTTATTTACTCATAATCAATTTTCTCAGCTGTAGTACCAGACAAATCTCAGCCGGTACTTCCGGTCAAAATTCCACTGCGCGCTTTTACGCAGAAAACTATGTTTTCCGACTCGGAAAAATTCGCTGAATCCAAATATCATATTTAAATCATCAAATTCTAATTGCCAAATCTTCCAACCATATTCGCTCCTACTTAACTTATTATTTAATTAATTTCGGTTAGACCGGGTATTACAATTGTGACAATCATTTAAACTTTGATTAGGATCATTTGTTAGTTTGGAACTATTCTATTGGCGAATCAATTCTTTTTAAAAATTTCTAAATTAACGATTTGGCCATCATCATCCTTCAATGAAAAAGCTGAGTTGAGATTGCGAGCAACTGTAGCAATGACTTCAGTGGAGCTCCGAGTTAGAATAATATCATTTACATACATAGATCAATACATAGGTAATGGAGGACTCTAGTTGCTAAACAAATACGGACACATAAGATTTTGTTAGTGAGAAGTCAAGCTTCTGAAGTGCTGAGAAAAGCTTGTGATACCAAGCTCTAGGTGCCTGTTTACGGCCATATAAAGCCTTTGTAAGTTTGCAAACTAGGATCTTGTCACCAAAATATGTACCCTTGTGGCTGCCTCATATAAACATCTTCAGTGAGCTCTCCATGTAAAAATGCATTATTAACATCAACTTGCCTAATTGACCAATTCCTTGCCAGAGCTATGGACAGTATGATCCGAATTGATGTTGGCTTCACAACTAGACTGTAAGTTTCAATATAGTCAAAACTTGGTCTTTGGGAGAATCCTTGAGCCACTAAGCATGCCTTGTGCTTTTGTAGGCTTCCATCAGCATTGTATTTAAGTCTAAAAATCTATTTATTGCCTATAGCTTCTCTGCCAGTAGAGAGTAGTACTAGTTTCCATGTGTTATTTGTCTTTAAAGCTTCAAATTCAACATCCATGGCCTCCTTCCATTGGGGATCAGCTAATGCTTGCTGCACATTTCTAGGTTTAACATTGGCTTGAAAAGTCTCGTTTTAAAGAGCCAATTTTACTTTTTATTAAAATGTTATGTAAGGAAGGGTTAAGTGATGGAAGGGATGAATGGGTTGGTTGAATGCAGCTTGGTGAAAATTGATAGATTTTCACAGATGGTGGTGGATGGTAGGAAAAACTGATATTTTGAGTGTCTTAAGAAAACTTTGTTAAAGGCTAACTTTGGTAGTGTTAATTTGTAACAGGGAAGGCTGAGATTATGTAAATGATGCTACTGTGTTATTGGAAGGTTAATGAGTGATGGCATTTCTGATTAATGAATTGATTGTAGAGGAAATTTGACATTGCGTAGGAATAGATAACTTAGTACGATTTGTAGTGGTGGCAGCTTTGAGATAGTTAAATCTTGAGGCAGTTCATCTGTAGTGCTGAATTCCGAGTGTGGATCTTTAAAGGGAAAATGATCTTCATCAAACACTACATTTCTGGAAATGACTATCTTGCCAGACCTAAGTAAACATTTGTATCCCTTGTGACTGGTGCCATATTCAAGAAAAACACAAAGTGAGGATTTGAACTGCAGCTGTTCTTGTTGTAAGGCCTCATGTGTGGAAAGCACGAACAACCAAACACCTTCAAGTTTTCATAAGGTGGTTTCTTGCCAAGTTGTCTCTTAGTTGGTAAAACTCCATTCAATACAGATGTAGGAAGAATATTGATAATCTGAGCAGCTGTAGTGAATGTTTTTTCCCAGAATTTGATAGATAAAGAGGATGCAGCAAGCATTGTTAAACCCATCTCAACAACATGTCTGTGCTTCTGTTTAGTTATACTTTTCAGCTGATGTATATGAGGACAAGAAAACATGTGAACTATCCTTTGTGCTTGTAGTTCTTTAGAGAGGCTGACATATTCTACAGCATTGTCACTTTGAAAAATTTTGAGCTTAGCATTCAATTGTAATTCGGCCATATATTGAAAATGCATGAAAACTAATTTCAATTAAGCTCTACTTCTATGAGATATAACCAAGTGAAACTGGAATATGCATTATTAAAATTAACAAAGTAATTGTTTCTATTAGAATTAGAAATGGGAGTAGGACATGTTAGAGTACATAAGTTCTAAAGGAGCATTGTAAGTTATTTCAGACTCAGAAAAAGATAAACTGTGAGACTTGCCAATACAACATGAACTGCATATTGACTTATTTGGTGAAAGGGAAAAGCGTTAAGACTTTGGACACTATAGTTGCTGAGGCATGTCCAAGTAAAGCATGCCAAAGCCTATACTTATTTGCTTCTGTTTCTACTAAACTAATAAGTGCAAAAAGTGTGTGCACTGGACGAAAATTGAGAAGTCTATACATGCCTTTTGTAACATCTCCTTGAAGGATTATTTCTATAGTATCTTGAGATTTAACATAGCATCCATGAGAATGAAACTCAAAAAATACCTCATTATCACAACAAAATTGATAGATACTGAGTAAATATTTTGTTATATTTGGTACTAATAGCAACTTTTCATTATTAGATTTTTGGAGCTCAATTTAGTTTTGAAATATCCTTTTTCAACATAATTAATAGCCAAACCTATACCATCACCAATTACAACTTGATTTATGCCTTCATAGTTTTCCTTTTCAGTCACATTTTTTGTATCTATAGTCATGTGATGTGTGGCTCCAGAGCTTGAATACTAGATTGAATCTTCAATTGTTGCAGGATTGGCCAAGATACTGCTAAAATTTGCTTTTTAGCTGCTCAATTTGTTGCTGTCCATCTGTATACCTTTCTCTGTACTAAGGCTGTGTATAGTGAGTTTGTGCACTATCATCATTATACCTGTACCAACAAGACCTTGTTGTGTGTCCATATCTGTTGCATAACTGGCATTGAGGTCTATCTTGCATTCTTTCATAGCCTTGTCTATAATGGTGTTGTGCTCTTTCAGATCCATCAGTGTTTATTGATCTTTCATAATTTTAGGTTCTTGACTTACCTGAGTAAGATTGTTGTACTCTTCCATAAACTTAATGTGATGTTTGAGCTCTACCATAGCCATGTGACTGCCTTCCACCTCTAAAATTTTGAAACCTACCTCTGTTTCGAAAACCTCCTCTAAAACCTCCTCTTTGTGCAAAATTTGCTTGATAACTTTTTGACCAAACTGACTTGTATGATTGAACTAAGCAATATTTGCCTATAATAGATGCTCCAACTCTAGCTTTCTAAACCTTTCTAACATGATTTAATGTGAAAACAAAACTGCTTCTAGCTCTCCAACTGTAATCCCTTGAGATCTTGTTAAAATTGAAGTGAGAAAGGTACATAGTCTTCAATTAGACCATGAAGGATTGTATTTCCATGTTCACTCTCACTCACTGTCTTTCCTACTGAAACTAGTGAATCGATTGTACTTTTGATTGTTAACATGTAATCATTCACTAAAACACCTATCTTTGTACTACTAAGCTTATTTCTCAACTGCATTATTCTAACTTTAATTTGTGAAGCAAAGTGACTTTTTAACCTGTTCCAGATCTGGTAAGTGAATATGCAACCAACCATTCTAGTTGTGTAAAGCTTGGACATCAAGGCTAGTAGCTGAGATTTCAACAACGTGTCTTGCTTCTTCCATCTCTAAAATTATAGATTGTTCTCTCTGCTTTCAAGAAACTATTGTGGAATTCTTGCTCCTATGACGTGATTGAGTAAGTTATTTCCTTCAATTATTGCTTTAACTTGATCCTTCCATTGCAATAAATTGTAATTATCAAGCTTCATATAGATATGATTTGTTGTGAATCCTGGTGCACTTGTCGTTTGAGCTGAGTTTGCAATAGAAACTGAATAATTTGGTGTCCCCATAGTTTATATAAGATCCAAAGTTCTGATACCATACAAGGCACTAGAGACTAGTGAGTGAGAATGAGAAAAACAGATTTCTAAAGAAAAGAAGAATGAGAGAAGAAGAGAAGAATTATGATTCTCATTATGACTCAGCAGCAGCAACAAGTATTCTATTACACATTTATATATGTGAGGTAAGCTAGTGAGACACTAACAAACTTTGCCACCTCATCATAATAGAAAGGAAAATGAAACTAACTCTTCCACCTAACTTTTCATTGTGTAACTAAAATCATAACCACCTTTCTATATGATCATTATGTGTCTCTTCACCATACTCTATCAAAATTAAGTTGATAATAAAAAAATGTATAAATGATTATTTTTGAATAAAGTATCATTTTTATCCCCAACGTTTGGGGTAAGTCTCAAATTTGTCCCTACTGTTTGAATCGTCCTATTTAAGTTCCTAACGTTTCAAAGTTGACTCAATGTTGTCCTGTCGTTAGGAATCTATTAACGGAATTGACGATGGGACAAAATTGAGACGATTTTGAAACGTTAGGGACTTAAATAGGACGAACTCGTTGGGGACAAAAATGATACATAGAGATAAATTTTAATTTCATCCTTCAATATGATTAATTTTTTACAGTACATACTTATTCAAATATTTTTTAATCACATCTAAGTAAATTACACTTAATCACATTAATTTTATTCTAAATAAATTTATTTTTTATAATTTTACTCTTAAAAATTTTTACTCATCATAAAATTTTGGTAGAATGACTAGTACATAAACTTGTGAAAAAAAATGATACATATATAATAAAGTAATGTGATTCTAGTTATTTTACAAATATTTCATTATGAGTAAAAATCTTTAAGAGTAAAATTATTAAAAAATTAATTTATTTAGAATCAAAGTAATGTAATTAAGTGTAATTTACTTAAATGTGATTAAAAAATAATTGAATAACTAATTAACTATGTACCGTAAAAGATTGATATTAGTAAAAGATAAAATTAAATTCATTTCTATCTATCATTTTTGTCCCCAATATTTTCATCCTATTTAACTCCCTAACATTTCAAAATCGTCTCAATTTTGTCCCGCCGTCAATTTCGTTAACAAATTCCTAACGGTAGAACAATATTGAGTCAATTTTGAAATATTAGAGACTTAAATAGAACGATTCAAATGTTAGGGACAACTTTGAGACTTACCCCAAATGTTAGTGACAAAAATAATATTTTACTCTTATATTTTTAATATGCCTCTTCTAATACTGTATTATGAAATAATCTCTCTTAAAAGTTTAAACTAATAAAAAAAAGTACATACATAATTATATTTCTAACATAGACTAATTATCTTTAATTTTTCTAAATAATGTATGTATAATTATTAAGCTCATTTTCATATCCTAATTACTTATTTTATATTACTAAGTTAAGTAATTAAGTTAATTATGTGAAAAATTACTGCCAATTCATAGCATTAAGCCTCTCTCACTACTATCAGAATCGTCACTGATAAAAATATATTATAACACAAGAAGTGTGTTTTCCAGTATCAAGAAAAAATTTATAATTATTTCATGTGTATACAAGAAAGATCCATACATTTGTATACGCTTCAGCAACTGAGTTTATACGATAATTATGAATTTTACTATATGTAAGATGAAATCTAACATCACTTGTGATATAGTTTCATGATTATGGTAGTGGTAGAGAAATGGGAGAGGTGCCACTATTTTTTAGACGTCCTTAGGTGCATTATTATGGAATTTGTATGGCTTTCTTCTTTCGGGGAGTGGGCTGACAGTGGTGCCCCCTTTTTTAGGTATGGTTTTGTGAAAAACTGAGGGCACTAGAATTTTCGTTGTCCTGGCCGATGGTATTCTGAATGTTTATTATTGAGTGACCTCTAATGTGTGGGGATGCCTTCCAGGGTTACGGAGTAGGACCTCTAGAAGTTGCGCAATGAGAGGGCGGTTTGTAGAGGCGGCGAGGTGGAGCGACAGTACGAGCTTTCACTTCCCGAGGTGGACGAGAGGGTTTGCTATATATAACCTGACTCCCTCGAGTTGTTGATTAGATATAGATTTATGAGTTTATGTTTACGCGGTTGGGGGTGCAGCTTCCCTTCTCTGTGTTTGTTTATGCTCTGCTAAACCGATGTTTGGTGGTGCTGTCTCAACTGCATCCTAATAGTTGGGCAGCCATCCGGACTTTCAAACTGGTTTGCAAGTATCTGGGGCTCCCGACTCTTGTGGAGGTCTTCCTATTTTTCTTTCTATGCACTCTTTCGACCAAGGAGGGGAAGCACAAGAAAGGTTATGTGTCGTTCTGGGCCCATCCGAATCGGCGAATCTTTGGATTTTTTGGGGATTTCTTTCATGGATTTAAGAAGAAATATTTTAAGGTTCAACTTGCTCGTGGGAACCATCCCTTCTGGTTGACCCTGAAGGGGGAACGTCGCTTTGCCACGTATTCGAATTTTGGTGCCAGTGCGTCATACCTAACGCGGGTTATCAACGAGTGGTTGTCTCCCGAGAATAGGGACATTGCCGACATTCTGTTGGCAATTTTCGGGGATAGGCCTTTAAACCCCCGAGACGTTATGGGTGATCCCGTGGCATGTCAGTCTTACATCGGTGGGTCTTTTGATGTTTTATCTCTTTTTTTATTTCTTTGTTTTCTGAGTTCAAAACTTGATGCAATTTTTTTCTCCCTTTTCAGTTGAGATGGCTGGCAGATCGTCTACACTTGCGAGGTTGAAGGCTTCCATGGCGAATGATGCCATGAGTGAGGGTGGTGAGGCCTTGTCGTTAATGCCTCAGTCCATGACTCAGCTAAACTCACGGATGACTTCTCAAGAGGTGATTGCGACTGGGGTAGCCGATGTCGAGGATGATGTAGAGGTCATGGAGGTTAGGTTCCCAAGACTAGGAAGTGGAAAAGAACAACAGAGGAGAGCAGCGGGGAAAACGTGGAAGAGGAGGGACCTGTGCCGTCCATGATATATCAGGGTTTTGACACCCTGTCCTTCATCGATCTGCACCTCCTACTGGGCATTGAGGACTTCTTCCATGATTGTGACGTTGCCGGTCAAGCGAAGTTCGTGTACCACACTCTTCTTCGATTGGCTACTATCGTCTGGAAGGTGGAGTCGATGTTGTCTCAGGTGGGTCTTTGGGATGGTAAGTTCCGCTAGTCTCAAGTAAAATCCGGAAGACTGAAGGAGCAATTAGAGGCGGCGGAAGCTGCTTGGTTGAAGGCCGTGAAGGATGTTGACAATCCCGGCTCAGAGATCCTTCGCCTCTTTGAGTTAGAGACCTCGCTTCTCTCCCAGCTATCTCAGGAATGAAAGCAAGCATTCGACACCGAGTCCGGAGCAGCTTCTTTGCTTGCCGAGGTGAAAGTTTTGAAGGTTGAGGTTGCAAAGCTAAAGAAGGAGAAGGAAGGTTTGACCAATGATGTCAAGGACACTATCTGAGTTACCGAGAAGACCATGAAGGCCCAGGTCTGTGTGTTGGTTCCGGAGGTGGATGTGTCTGTTATGGGAGACTTCCGAATCGTGAGGGATGGATAGATTGTGGATCTTTAGTAGCTTTTGTTTTATTTTTGAGATTTGTAACCTGTTTGTTTGGCATATTTGATTTTGCCTTTTTGTGAACAATTTCTTTTTTAGGTTTGTAAATCATGTATTCGGCGTTTTATACTTCTTCAGAGTCGTTTTGTTATGAATAGTGGGCCTCTTGGTAGGCCAGTTTAAGTACAATATTTTATTTATGTGGATATCCATTATGTTGGCTTTGGGGATGATCGGGCCCCAGGATACCCGTTTCTATTTGTACCGTTTTGCATGGGTAAAAACGTAAAAAAAGTTTATATAGAAGGGTAAAGGAATGAAATGATTTTTTTCATTAAAGGTTGGATCTCGTTAAAACCTCCTGTGTTGGGTAGGAAAGAGTACCGAAGAAAATGACATAAAAGATAAAAAGAAAAAAGAGAAAATGTAATTATAAACAAAGTATGAGATATAACAAAATAAGGAATGAACCTTAAATCTTCTAAAGGTATCGATCCGGTTGGATTCTCCTACGTGTAGTAGCGTCGTATGTTTGGGGTGTTTCATGATCTCGATAACTTGGTCCTGTTGAGTTGTTTTAGTTTGTAGGTTCCTTTTTTATTTATGGACTTGATTTGGTAGGATCCTTCCCAGTTGCAGGTGAGCTTTCCTTCTCCTAGTGTGGGAGGACCGAGGTTGTTGCGTCGTAAGACTAGGTCTCCCTGTTTGAAGTCTCGTTTTATCACGCCTCAATTGTACCTTAGACTTATTCTTTGTTTTAAGGCTAACTCCCGCAAGTGTGCTATGCTTCTGACTTCATCCACAAGGTCTCACTCTGCTTCCTCATCGTGTCCTCCCACGGTCCTTTGTGGGCTAGGTACCCGATCTCCATAAGGATAATGGCCACTAGGCTGTATGTTAGCAGGAAGAGGGTTTTTCCGGTTGAGATTTGGGGCAATGTTCGGTATGACCAGGGTATATGGAGTCGAGCTCATCGGCCTATAGGCCTTTGGCTTTATCTAATCATTTTTTGAGGTCCTTCACGATGACCTTGTTGGTTGCCTTCACTTGGACAATGGTCTGCAGGTGTTCTATCGAGTTGAACCTCTGCTAGACGCCAAGTCCTTCTAGGAACTCTTTAAAACGTTTGTCTGCGAATTAGGTTCCATTATCTGAGATTTCGATTTCTGGAATTCTAAACCAGGTTATGATTTGTCTCTAGAAAAATTTTCGATACTGAGTGGCCATGATAGTGGTTGGTGCCTCGACTTCTATCCACTTCGTGTAGTAGTCGATGGCTACTCTAAGGAATCGAAGCTGGCCAGGAGCTGTGGAGAAAGGTCCCACGAGATCAATTTTTCAGGTTCCAAAAGGGCAATTTGCTGTTATCACGCTGAGCTGGTGGGGAAAAGCTTGATGAAGGTTGGCATGGACTTGGCATTATTCGCAACTTTTAACTATTTGGAGGGAGTCTCTGATGAGGGTAGACCAAAAGTACAATGCTCGGATGATTTTTTGAGGTAGGGTTTTGTCCCCGATGTGGTGGCCAGAACATTCTTCATGAATTTCATGAAGTTTGTAATTTGTGTCGCTAGGTTCTATACACTTGAGGAGAGGTTGGGACAGTCCTCGTTTGTACAGCTGCCCGCTATTGTGGTATACCTCCAGCTTCTCATTTTGAACGTTTTGCTTTTTTGGGTCCTCGAGCAGGTCCCCATCGGCAAGATACTGAAGGATTAAGAAGGTCCAAGAATGCTGATTTGATACGGTTAAGTTTGTCGAAGTTGTGGCCAGTGGCGGAGCTTAATTCAGACAAGGGGTGGTCATGGCCCCCAAACTTTTATTAAAAAAATTAGTAATACTTTTTCAAAAAATAAAAAATAGTTCAGTTGGCTCAAATATTTTATTATGACTTAAAATACCAAAGTTTAATCTTCATCTCTTGCTTTTATTGTACAATAATTTTTAGTTTTAAACATTCAAAACATATTGGATTTGGACTGAATTGAGTGTATTTGCATTTCGCAACTCTCTATTCAATAAGTAACACTCCCTTTACTTTTGAGTTCAAATATAAAAAATTAGGTATTTTTTATTTATGTAATTTAATATTATTTTATATTTTACTGTTTATTTAATTTAATTTTTTATATGATAAAAATATTAGAATATTCAATAAGTATTGATATTATTGTATGTGTATAAACAGGGACGGACCTAGACTATACAGGAGGGGGGCACTTGCCCCCACTAAAGAAAAAAAAATAATTCTATATATATATATATATATATATATATATATATATTTATTCTTAATATAATTATATTTTTTGCCCCCACAAAAATTTATAAAATTGTCTTGAGATTTATGTTAAAAATAATTTTTTATTAAATTAAATATATAACAATATTTATTTTGTTAAATTTAATTTAATATAAAAATAAAAAATAAGTAAATAAATTAATTCAATAAAAAATTAATGAATAATGTTAATATAATTTTTAAAACTTATTAATTAGTTAATTACCAAACTAAAATTCAGTTTTTTAAATATAAGTAAAATTATTAATTTTTTTCTTCAAAAATTAGTTGAAATAAGAAAAAATAATATCTATCTATTAATTAATATTTTTTATTTTAAAATTATATAATACTTTTTAATTTTATCTCTTAAATAATCTTGCTTGCAACAACTATTTTAGATTAAAAAATATTTTATGTCATAAATATTATAACAAATAAATTTTTTAATCCAATGGGTGGTAATTAATATTTGAAAATTATAATGAGTAGTAGAACAATTATTTAAAAATATAGAAGTTAATTTTGATATGTTAAAATATGTATATTTTTTAACATAGTCATTTAATTAAATTTATTCTTTTAGATAACTATTTAGGTGATAAATGTAAAAAATTATATTTTTTAATTATAATACATAATTAAATGGATACATAAAATCTTTAATAAGATAGTATATCAAAATTAAATTAAAAATATATAAAAAATGTAATTATTTAAAAAAAAGAAAAATAATTATAAATTAAGTTTCCATTATTTTATATAAACATACTTTTTTATATATTCGGTTTTTTTGTATTTACTATTTATATATAAATCTAGTTTCAAATTATAAATACTAGCGTATCAATAAGCGCTAACGTGTCAACTAATTCACTCTTTTTCTTATTGAATGTGTATAAAAATAAATAAAAGTAAAGTTAGTTAGAATGACAAGTTATTTAAAATTTAATTATGATATTTTAAGTTTAAAATGACAAGTTAGTTAGTTAGATATTTTTGCCCCCACTTCTAAAATTTTCTGGGTTCGTCACTGTGTATAAATTGATAAAAAAAATTCAATAAATATTATAAATTTTAATATTTATCCTTCTAATTTCTTTTTTTTACATATTTTACTGGATATATATTCAAATTTTTATATAAAATAGTCATAAAAAATCAAAGAGTTGATGATGCATTTTTTAAGAGGAAGGCTAATATTTAAGAAGGAAAACATATAACTTTTACAATATCAACACCTGTAGATAGTTCTTCTACTTTAATGAATCACGAATAAAGTAAGATACAACCTTTAAAAGTTTAAAGAGTTACATCTGATGAGTTTGACCTTAATTCTTTAGAACGATACCCTGAAAAATGGCTTCAAATTTCGCAATATTATCCAAATCAGAAAGATGAGGTTAGACAAGCTTATCTTAAATGAGATTCATATCAAAAACATCTTGACAATTATCTTCTATCTGCCCCCAAAATTTCGTTTCAAGTTCCGCCACTGATTGTGGCCACGATGGATGGTGTCTTGATGACTTTTTAGATTAGCGATCGGTTTCTGGAGACCGACTTAGTACTTGTCAGTTTAAATAGTTTAGGAATGTACCGGATAATCACTTCGTCGAATTCGGCAGTTAATTTCTACTTTTTGTTTGTTCCTGGAATGGTTTTCATCTATAACATAAAAGGGAGGTTCATGCATGAAAACTGAAAAGATCAATTGCGTGTTCATATGCATGATTAATGGAATTTTGAGAGGTATGCGGTTAGGTAGTTACTTGTTAACATACGCAAGTATAATACAATATGTATAATCTCATTAGTCATCAGTGTAAATCGACTTGACTATATTTACGTTATAAACATGACTTTTCCAATAAAATATAACAACTTTTCAAACTCAATAAATATGATTAATGAGATGATTACCAATGCAATTTTATTTCTTGCATCTTAAATTAAATGAATCAAAATTAAACTCTTATATATAAGGTCAATTTCAGTTTGCATAACCTCTCTTTACGTTTCCGTTGAAAACATGTTTCCTTGTATAAATGTAACCTAACCTTAGCAAAGTAAGTCAAGTGGGACAAGGAGCACTTGCTTATTTAGTCAATCTTTCACATTCGATAATTACTCTGTATAATAAAATAAACCAAAACTATATATATATATATATATATATATATATATATATATATATATAACTAATAATATAATATGTTAGTCCTTGTTTGACAGTTAAAAGAAGAAAAATATTAGCAGGAATATATATATTCCGTAAATCTAAAAATTAAATTTTTGTATGAGAAAAGATTAGAGATATAATTATTTATATATTATTTTTAATTTTAAAGTGTATTTAGTTTGTAATTTTGTTTTTGTTTATATTTTATTAGTATTTCATGTTTTTAGCATTTTGTAAAAAAAATATAAGAATATAAAATAAAATTGTATTATTTTCTTTTATAAAATTTTAAAAATAAAAAATACTAAAAATAAAATAAATATAAACTAAATATATTTTAAGTTTTTGGCACAAGTAGTTTTCATTATAGTGTGTATATTTCATTGATAATAATAATAATAGTAGTAGCTAGAGACCTAGAGTGAATAATAATGCGGAAGTTAATAAATTATTCTTACTGCGTGCAAAGGTAATAATAAATTGGTCTAGAGAACAACTTCTACACGCATGCATGCATGCATGCTAGGTAGTTTGTCAAGTTGCCACCTTAGGCTTTCATCAGTCTTAATTTCATTCATATACTATTTGTTATTATGAGGATTAAATGTCTCGTGATCTTATTTGGTTCTAAGGTTTTAACTGTTAGTCGTCCATCTTATTGTCATCAATGAGATCATAGATATTTATATGGCCAGTTTTAGTTTTGAGACCTAATAAGGTGACAATTAGTGAAAACAGTATCCGAGGAAGGTGACAAACAAAGGTCAAGGTATCTATATGTATGTATGATGTTTGGATTTCGTGAGACATCCAGCTTATTTTATTATAATGTTCGACAAATTTATAGGTAAAGATATTTGTCATTTGTCAACTCTATTATATAGATAAATAGACAGATTTTTTTGCAAACTAAGTTTCTTTTGTAAGTGCTTTCAAAATAAAGATTTTCATGAATAATGAGCTTCATATAATGTTACAGTTATAATTATTTATATATTTTTATTTATTAATTTAACTTTTTATAATAAATAATTTATAACACGATATCAGAATTTTTAAAACAAAAATATTTAGAACTTGATCTTTATTACTTCAAATTGTAAAAAATTTTCACCATAAAAAAATAATAAAAAAACTTCTATACAAAATTCATTAAGAAAAAGTCTTTGCATAAAAAAAAGCATATTAATACTCTTTCATATATATTGTCATTTAAACATGTGAAACACTTTTAATTTATCGCAAGATATTACCTAATTGTCCTAATTGTCAAAAGGTTACATTTCAATCATGTTTGATTTCTATATAGTCCGTTGGAAGGAACCACATACTAGCTATATGAATATAATATCCGCTAAAAGTTACCACACACATATTATAGGAAAATAGTAATCCAACATAATCCGCTTGAGGGAGAGGCAAACTAACAAGACATTCACACTGAACGTAATTTGATATAGCCTGCAGCGATTTACCTGGATATAGCCCCGACATATAATTTTGATCTTTACGTGGTCCAGTGAATTATGAACAAATTATGAATAGCGTGAGAGAATCATTAGAATCAATTTAAATCGATTAGTATCGTTTATATTTATATAACATATTTATATATTAATTATAGAATTTTATGTTTTTATTATTTTGATTCATTTAGCACCTATAAATATTCCTTGTATATTGTACTTTTTATCATACTGAATAATACACAAAAAATACTTTCTTCAGCTTGTTTCGTTTTTAAAAATCATCAGATTATCACTTGGTTCCGCAACACTTCTACCATAACATTCATTTACAGTTTGGGCATTTTGAAACTGCTAAAGAAGTATGGGATCATTTGGCAAAGCGTTACACTATTTCTGATCTCTCTCATCAATACCAACTGCTTAAGAAACTTCATAGCCTTAAGCAAGAACGTGGCCAAGCAGTTTTTGATTTTCTTGCTCAGATGGAGATTATTTGGGATTAGTTGACCTCTTATGAGCCTGTTCTTAAAGATCTCATTGATGTTAAGGCATATGAGAATTATCGGAACCGGACACGTCTCATCCAATTTCTGATGGTACTCACTGATGACTATGAGCCGGCCAAGGCTTCTCTTCTTCATCAAAATCCCTTGCCTATTCTTGAAGATACTCTTCCTCGTCTTAATTCTAAAGAAACGCGCCTGGGATTGCTTCGTTCTAAAAGTGAAACTGTCATTGCTGCCACCGACAGAAAGGGCAAAATCTGTCGAAACTGTAACCGACTTGGGCATTCCTTCTCCGACTGTCCCTCTATTGAATGTCGTAAGTGCAAACAAAAAGGCCACATTGGTTCCAATTGCCTGAAACTGTTCTGCCATTATTGTAAGCTCTCGGGTCACTTGATTGCTACTTGTCCTACTCGACCACCACGATCAGATAAGAACAAGTATCAACCTCGTCCCAACAGCTCTCCGTATGTGCCTGCTTCTACTACTGCTGCTACTGAGTCCACCCGTTCCACATCTCTCAAAACACCTTCTGTCTCTCCATCAGATATTGAATCTCTTCTTAAGCAACTTCTCTCTTTTTTTGGTAATACCCCTGCTACTCTTTCCGCCCCTCCAGGTAATTCAAAATGGTATTTTGATTCTGGTTGTTTTAATCATATGTCTTCTTTACGTCATCTTTTTTCGTCGTTGTCTCCCACTACAAATACACCTTCTGTCAACACTGCTAATGGTTCCTTCTTCCATGCAACCCATCACGGGATTATTTCACAGTCTAATATTCATCTTTCTGATACTTATTTTGTTTCAAAATTGAATTTTAATTTTATCTCTGTCGGTCAGCTTGTTAAACTCGATTTTGATGTCACTTTTTCTATTTCTGGTTGTCGTGTACAGGATCGTCGGACGGAAAAGATCATCGGGACTGGTTGTAAGGTCGGACGTTTATTTGAGCTCGAAAACCTTCATGTTCCCTCTATGTCAAATCTCTGTGCTATTTCCTCTCCATCTACTCTTCACTTGTGGCACAGTCGTCTTGCCCAGAGCTCCTTAGCAAAATTGCGTCCTCTTATATCTACGGGTATTTTAGGTCAAGTTCAAAATGAGTCTTTTGATTGCATTTTTTGTCGCACTGCAAAACAACCTGCTTATCCTTTAATAATAATTTCTCTATTGCTTGCTCTCCTTTTGATCTTATTCATTCTGATGTTTGGAGCCCCGCTCCTACCGCTTCTGTGGGAGGGGCTCGATACTTTGTCGTCTTTATTGATGATTATTCACGTTTTACTTGGGTTTATTTGATAACTAATCGTCATGAGTTGCCTCAGATTTATATTAACTTTGTCACTATGGTTCGAACTCAGTTTTCAAAGGTCATTAAAATTTTCAGATGTGATAATGCTATGGATTATCGTCACTCCAAACTTTTAAATTTTCTTGTTGAACTAGGTACTTTGTTCAGGTTTTCTTGTCCTGGTACCTCTTAACAAAATGGAAGAGTTGAGCGTAAACACCGTCATATTCTTAACTCTGTCCGTGCGATGCTTATTTCCTCTTCCTGTTCTGAGCGTGCTTGGGGGTGAAGCTGTTCTCACTGATGTTCATGTTATCAATAGACTCCCTTCTTCTTTTCTTGGTAACACTACTCCTTTTGAGCGTCTTTATCGTACTTATCTCGATTACAGTTCTCTCCATATTTTTGGTTGTGTCTGTTTTGTTCTTCTTCAGCCTCATGAACACAATAAACTTGAACCACAGGCTCGCATGTGTTGTTTTCTTGGTTATGCTTCTGAATATAAGGGTTATCGTTGTTGGGATCCTATCTCACGCCGCATTCGTATATATCGTCATGTTGTCTTTTGGAAGCATCACATGTTCTCTAGTTTTTCCTCTTTTGAGTCAATTCCTTCTACTCTGTCACCGTTTTTTACTAACCCAAATGTTGATCTCTTTCCTATTGATGATACTATAGGGTCTACCCCAAGTCCATCCCTCGAGGCCTTTGCTCTTCCGCCTTCTTCATATCCGGATGATTCCAGACCGGACGACAATCCCACTCCTACCGTCATGCCTCCTCCTCCCACTCGTACTTCTAGGGTAAGGAATCCACCACCTCATCTTTTTTATTATCATTGCTTTTCTACTATTCTTCATCAACATGAACCTAAGTCATTCAGAGAAGCCTCCACAAATCCAAATTGGCAATAAGAAATTCAGGAAGAAATAACTTAAAAAAATACACACTTGGGATTTGGTTGATCCTCCTTCTGATCAGGAAGTTGTGGGCAATAGATGGGTATATGGTGCGCGAAATTGTGAACTATACTTTTTCACAACTCTCATAATCCCTGGTAATGGCCCCAAAAACTTGGTGCGCTCAATACCATGGCATTACACAACTTCGCACAACTAACCAGCAAGTGCACTGGGTCGTCCAAGTAATAAACCTTACGTGAGTAAGGGTCGATCCCACGGAGATTGTTAGTATTGAAGCAAGCTATGGTCATCTTGTAAATCTTAGTCAGGCAAACTCAGATATGTATGGTGATGAACGAAAATAACATAAAAGATAAAGATAGTGATACTTATGTAATTCATTGGTAGGAACTTCAGATAAGCGCATGAAGATGCCTTCCCTTCCGTCTCTCTGCTTTCCTACTGTCTTCATCCAACCCTTCTTACTCCTTTCCATGGCAAGCTCGTATAGGGTCTCACTGTTGTCAGCAGCTACCTCCCATCCTCGCAGTGAAAGCTAATGCTCAATACTCTGTCACAGTACGGCCAATCACCGGTTCGGTTCCCTCCCCTACCGGAATAGAATAACTCTTTTGCGTCTGTCACTAACGCCCAGTAGGTTACAGGTTTGAAGCACGTCACAGTCATTCAATCATTGAATCCTACTCAGAATACCACAGACAAGGTTAGACCTTCCGGATTCTCTTGAATGCTGCTATCAGTTCTTGCCTATACCACGAAGACTCTGATCTCACGGAATGGTTGGCTCGTTTGTCAGGCGAGCACTCGGTTGTCAGGCGATCAACCATGCATCGTGCAATCAGGAATCCAAGAGATATTCACCAAGCCTCAAATGCTTGTAGAACAAGAGTGGTTGTCAGTCACTTTGTTCATGAGTGAGAATGGTGATGGGCGTCAATCATCACCTTCATCATGTTGAAGAACAAGTGATATCTTGGTAAAAGAACAAGTGGAATTTGAATGAAAGAACAATAGTAATTGCATTAATACTCGAGGTACAGCAGAGCTCCACACCTTAATCTATGGTGTGTAGAAACTCCACCGTTGAAAATACATAAGCATGAGGTCTAGGCATGGCCGAATGGCCAGCCTCCCAATGATCTAAGAACTAAAATGTTCAAAGATGATCTAGAGATCTAAAAGTGATCAAAAGATTTCTATACAATAGTAAAAGGTCCTACTTATAAGAAACTAGTAGCCTAGGGTGTACAGAAATGAGTAAATGACATAAAAATCCTCTTCCGGGCCCACTTGGTGTGTGCTTGGGCTGAGCAATGAAGCAATTTCGTGTAGAGACTCTTCTTGGAGTTAAACGCCAGCTTTGGTGCCAGTTTGGGCGTTTAACTCCCATTTAGGTGCCAGTTCCAGCGTTTAACGCTGGGATTTCTTGAGGTGACTTTGAACGCCGGTTTGGGCCATCAAATCTTGGGCAAAGTATGGACTATTATATATTGCTGGAAAGCCCAGGATGTCTACTTTCCAACGCCGTTGAGAGCGCGCCAATTGGGCTTCTGTAGCTCCAGAAAATCCACTTCGAGTGCAGGGAGGTCAGAATCCAACAGCATCTGCAGTCCTTTTGAGTCTCAGAATCAGATTTTTGCTCAGGTCCCTCAATTTCAGCCAGAAAATACCTGAAATCACAGAAAAACACACAAACTCATAGTAAAGTCCAGAAAAGTGAATTTTAATTAAAAACTAATAAAAATATACTAAAAACTAACTAGATCATATCAAAAACATACTAAAAACAATGCCAAAAAGTATACAAATTATCCGCTCATCACAACACCAAACTTAAATTGTTGCTTGTCCTCAAGCAACTGAAAATCAAATAAGATAAAAAGAAGAGAATATGCAATGAATTCCAAAAACATCTGTGAAGATCAGTATTAATTAGATGAGCGGGGCTTTTACTTTTTGCCTCTGAACAGTTTTGGCATCTCACTCTATCCCTTGTAATTCAGAATGATTGGCTTCTTTAGGAACTCAGAATCCAGATAGTGTTAATGATTCTCCTAGTAAAGTATGATGATTCTTGAACATAGCTATTTATTGAGTCTTGGCTGTGGCCCAAAGCACTCTGTCTTCCAGTATTACCACCGGATACATACATGCCACAGACACATAATTGGGTGAACCTTTTCAGATTGTGACTCAGCTTTGCTAAAGTCCCCAATTAGAGGTGTCCAGGGTTCTTAAGCACACTCTTATTTGCCTTGGATCACAACTTTATTCTTTCTTTTTCTTTCTTTTTCTCTTTCTTTTTTTTTTCGTTTTTTTTTTCGTTTTTTTTTTTCAATGCTTTTTCTTGCTTCAAGAATCATTTTATTGATTTTTCAGATCCTCAGTAACATGTCTCCTTTTTCATCATTCTTTCAAGAGCCAACATTCATGAACCACAAATTCAAAAGACATATGCACTGTTTAAGCATACATTCAAAGAACAAAAGTATTGCCACCACATCAAAATAATTAAACTATTATAAAATTCAAAATTCATGCAATTCTTTCTTTTATCAGTTAGGCACGTTTTTATTAAAGAAAGGTGATGGATTCATAGGACATTCATAACTTTAAGGCATAGACACTAAGACACTAATGATCATAAGACACAAACATGGATAAACATAAGCATTAAAATTCGAAAAACAGAAGAACAATAACAAGGAAATCAAAGAACGGGTCCACCTTAGTGATGGCGGCTCTTTCTTGCTCTTGAAGATCCTATGGAGTGCTTGAGCTCCTCAATGTCTCTTCCTTGTCTTTGTTGCTCCTCCCTCATGATTCTTTGATCTTCTCTAATTTCATGAAGGATGATGGAGTGTTCTTGATGCTCCACCCTCAGTTGTCCCATGTTGGAACTCAATTCTCCTAGGGAGGTGTTTAGTTGCTCCCAATAGTTTTGTGGAGGAAAATTCATCCCTTGAGGAATCTCAGGGATCTCATGATGAGTGAGATCTCTTGTGTACTCCATCCTTTTCTTGGTGATGGGCTTGTCCTCATCAATGGGAATGTCTCCCTCTATGTCAACTCCAACTGAATAACAGAGGTGACAAATGAGATGAGGAAAGGCTAATCTTGCCAAAGTGGAGGTCTTGTCCGCCACCTTGTAGAGTTCTTGAGCTATAACCTCATGAACCTCTATTTCTTCTCCAATCATGATACTATGGATCATGATGGCCCGGTCTATGGTAACTTCGGACCGGTTGCTAGTGGGGATGATTGAGCGTTGTATGAACTCTAACCATCCTCTAGCCACGGGCTTGAGGTCATGCCTTCTCAATTGGATCGGCTTTCCTCTTGAATCTTGCTTCCATTGTGCGCCCTCTTCACATATGGTTGTGAGGACTTGGTCCAACCTTTGATCAAAGTTGACCCTTCTAGTGTAAGGATGCTCATCTCCTTGCATCATAGGCAAGTTGAACGCCACCCTCACACTCTCCGGACTAAAATCCAAGTATTTCCCCCGAACCATAGTGAGATAATTCTTTGGATTCGGGTTCACACTTTGGTCATAGTTCTTTGTGATCCATGCATTGGCATAGAACTCTTGAACCATCAAGATTCCGACTTGTTGAATGGGGTTGGTAAGAACTTCCCAACCTCTTCTTCGGATCTCATGGCGGATCTCCGGATATTCACCCTTTTTTGAGTGAAAAGGGGACCTCGGAGATCACCTTCTTCAAGGCCATAACTTCATAGAAGTGGTCTTGATGCACCCTTGAGAGGAATCTATCCATCTCCCATGACTCGGAGGTGGAAGCCTTTGCCTTCCCTTTCCTCTTTTTAGAGGTTTCTCCGGCCTTGGATGCCATAAATGGTTATGGAAAAACAAAAAGCAACGCTTTTACCACACCAAACTTAAAATGTTTGCTCGTCCTCGAGCAAAAGAAGAAAGAAGAGAGTATAAGAAGAAGAAATGAGGAAGAGGGAGAAGGTAGTGTGTTTGGCCAAGAAGGGTAAGAAAGGGTGTTTAGGTTGTGTGAAAATGAAAGGTTGAAGAGGGGTATATATAGGAGAGAGGGGGGGTAATGGTTCGGCCATGGAGGGTGGGTTTGGGAGGGAAAGTGGTTTGAATTTGAAGGGTGAGGTTGGTGGGGTTTTATGAAAGATGGATGTGAGTGGTGAAGAGAAAGATGGGATTTGATAGGTGAAGGGTTTTTGGGGAAGAGGTATTGAGGTGATTGGTGAATGGGGGAAGAAGAGAGAGAGTGATGGTAGGGTCCTGTGGGGTCCACAGATCCTGTAGTGTCAAGGAAAAGTCATCCCTGCACCAAATGTTGCTCAAAATCACGTTTTGAGCTATTTCTGGCGTTAAATGCCGGGCTGGTGCCCATTCCTGGCGTTTAACGCCAGGTTCTTGCCCTTTACTGGCGTTTAACGCCAGTCTGGTGCCCCTTTCTGGCGTTAAACGCCCAGAATGGTGCCAGACTGGGCGTTAAACGCCCAACAGCTAGCATTACTGGCGTTTGAACGCCAGTTTCTTCTCCTCCAGGGTGTGCTGTTTTTCTTCCTGTTTTTCATTCTGTTTTTGCTTTTTTCATTGTTTTTGTGACTTCTTATGATCATCAACCTACAAAAAAGATAAAATAACAAAAGAAAATAATTAATCATAAAACATTGGGTTGCCTCCCAACAAGCGCTTCTTTAATGTCATTAGCTTGACAGAGGACTCTCATGGAGCCTCAGAAGTACTCAGAACCGTGTTGGAACCTCCCAACACCAAACTTAGAGTTTGAATGTGGGGGTTCAACACCAAACTTAGAGTTTGGTTGTGGCCTCCCAACACCAAACTTAGAGTTTGACTGTGGGGGCTCTGCTTGGCTCTGTTTTGAGAGAAGCTCTTCATGCTTCCTCTCCATGATGATAGAGGGATGTCCTTGGGCCTTAAACACCAAGGATTCTTCATTCACTTGAATGATCAACTCTCCTCTATCAACATCAATCACAGCCTTTGCTGTGGCTAGGAAAGGTCTGCCAAGGATGATGGATTCATCCATGCACTTCCCAGTCTCTAGGACTATGAAGTCAGTAGGGATGTAATGGTCTTCAATCTTCACCAAAACATTCTCTACAAGTCCATGAGCTTATTTTCTTGAGTTGTCTGCCATCTCTAATGAGATTCTTGCAGCTTGCACCTCTAAGATCCCTAATTTCTCCATTACAGAGAGGGGCATGAGGTTCACACTTGACCCTAAGTCACACAAGGCCTTCTTGAAGGTCATGGTGCCTATGGTACAAGGTATAGAAAACTTCCCAGGATCCTGCCTCTTTTGAGGCAGTTTCTGCCTAGACAAGTCATCCAGTTCTTTGGTGAGCAAGGGAGGTTCATCCTCCCAAGTCTCATTTCCAAATAACTTGTCATTTAGTTTCATGATTGCTCCAAGGTATTTAGCAACTTGCTCTTCAGTAACATACTCATCCTCTTCAGAGGAAGAATACTCATCAGAGCTCATGAATGGCAGAAGTAAGTCCAATGGAATCTCTATGGTCTCATTTTGAGCCTCAGATTCCCAAGGTTCCTCATTGAGGAACTCAGAGGAGAGTGGTGCACGCCCACTGGGGTCTTTCTCAGTGGCGTCTTCTTCCTCTCTTTCCTCTCCATATTCGGCCATGTTGATGGCCTTGCACTCTCCTTTTGGATTTTCTTCTGTATTACTTGGGAGAGTACTAGGAGGGAGTTCAGTAACCTTCTTGCTCAGCTGACCCACTTGTCCTTCCAAATTTCTGATGGAGGACCTTGTTTCATTCATGAAACTTTGAGTGGTCTTTATTAGATCAGAGACCATTGTTGCTAAGTCAGAAGTATTCTGCTTAGAACTCTCTGTCTGTTGCTGAGAAGATGATGGAAAAGGCTTGCCATTGCTAAACCTGTTTCTTCCACCATTATTGTTATTGAAACCTTGTTGAGGTCTCTCTTGATTCTTCCATGAGAGATTTGGGAGATTTCTCCATGAAGAATTATAGGTGTTACCATAGGGTTCTCCTAGGTAATTCACCTCTTCCATGGAAGGGTTCTCAGGATCATAAGCTTCTTCCTCAGATGAAGCATCCTTAGTACTGTTTGGTGCATTTTGCAGTCCAGACAGACTTTGAGAAATCAAATTGACTTGTTGAGTCAATATCTTGTTCTGAGCCAAAATGGCATTCAGAGCATCAATCTCAAGAACTCCTTTCTTCTGACTAATCCCATTGTTCACAGGATTTCTTTCAGAAGTGTACATGAATTGGTTATTTGCAACCATTTCAATCAATTCTTGAGCTTCTGCAGGCGTCTTCTTCAGATGAAGAGATCCTCCAGCAGAGCTATCCAAGGACATCTTAGATAGTTCAGAGAGACCATCATAGAAAATTCCTATGATGCTCCATTCAGAAAGCATGTCTGAAGGACATCTTCTGATTAATTGTTTGTATCTTTCCCAAGCTTCATAGAGGGATTCTCCATCCTTCTGTCTGAAGGTTTGGACTTCCACTCTAAGCTTACTCCATCTTTGTGGTGGAAAGAACTTTGCCAAGAAGGCATTGACTAGCTTTTCCCAAGAGTCCAGGCTTTCTTTAGGTTGAGAATCCAACCATATTCTAGCTCTGTCTCTTACAGCAAAAGGGAATAGCATCAGTCTGTAGACCTCAGGGTTAACCCCATTAGTCTTGACTGTGTCACAGATTTGCAAGAATTCAGCTAAAAACTGATGAGGATCTTCCATTGGAAGTCCATGGAACTTGCAATTCTGTTGCATTAGAGAAACTAATTGAGGCTTAAGCTCAAAGTTGTTTGCTCCAATGGCAGGGATAGAGATGCTTCTCCCATAGAAGTCGGGAGTAGGTGCAGTAAAGTCACCCAGCACCTTCCTTGCATTGTTGGCATTGTTGTTGTTTTCGGCTGCCATGGGTTCTTCTTCTTTGAAGAATTCGGTCAGGTCCTCTAAAGAGAGTTGTGTTTTGGCTTCTCTTAGCTTTCTCTTCAAGGTCCTTTTGGGTTCAGGAGCAGCTTCAACAAGAATGCCTTTGTCTCTGCTCCTGCTCATATGAAAGAGAAGAGAAAAAGAAAATGTGGAATCCTCTATGTCACAGTATAGAGATTCCTTGAAGTGTCAGAGGAAAAGAGAAATAGAAAGAAGAAGGAGAAGAAGAATTCGAACTTTAATTAGATAAGGTTCGAATTGTGCATTTAGAAGGAGTGGTACTCCATAGATAGAAGGATGTGGGAAGGAGGGAAGGAAATTTTCGAAAATTCAATTAAAAGATTTTGAAAACATTTTGAAAATTTGATTGATAATTTTTGAAAATTGAAAGTGGAAAAGAAATCAAGTGATGTTTGAAAAAGATTTTGAAATTAGAAGTCAAAAAGATTTGATTGAAAACTAATTTGAAAAAGATATGATTAAAAAGATTTGATTGAAAAGTTATGGTTTTAAAAAGATGTGATTGAGAAGATATGATTTGAAAACAATTTTAAAAGATATGTTTTGAAAACAATTTGAAAAGATATGATTTTGAAAATTAATGACTTGTCTAACAAGAAAAGATATGATTCAAACATAAAACCTTCCTTAACAGAAAAGGCAAAAAATGTTCAATCAAATCATTAATTGTTAGTAAGTATCTTTGAAAGGAAAGAAATTAATTTTGAAAACATTTGATTGAAAAGATTTGATTTGAAAAAGATTTGATTTTGGAAAACTTGAAAAAAATTGATTTGAAAACAAAATCTTCCCCCTAGCACCATCCTGGCGTTAAACGCCCAGAATGGTATACATTCTGGCGTTTAACGCCCAAAATGCTACCTTTTTGGGCGTTAAACGCCCAACTAGGTGCCCTGGCTGGCGTTTAAACGCCAGTCTGCCTTCTTCACTGGGCATTTTTGAATGCTCAGTTTTTTCTGTATAATTCCTCTGCAGTGTGTTCTGAATCTTCAATTCTTTGTATCATTGACTTGAAAAGACACAAATTAAAAATATTTTTGGATTTTTTAATAATCAAAATGCAACAAGAATCAAATAACAATGCATGCAAGACACCAAACTTAGCAGTTTGTGTACTACTGACACTATATGAGACACATGAACACTCAAGTCAATAGAATTTAAAGATCAAAACAAGAAATATATGCATGGATTCGAAAAATATAACAAAAACATGCATTTGACACCAAACTTAAGATGAGACTCTAGACTCAAACAAGAAATATTTTTGGATTTTATGGTTTTGCAAATTTTTTGTATTTTTCGAAAATTAAGTGAAAAAAGGTATCAAAATTCTTAATGAGAATTCCAGGAATCAGTGCAATGCTAGTCTAAGACTCCGGTCCAGGAATTAGACATGGCTTCACAGCCAGCCAAGCTTTCAAAGAAAGCTTCGGTCCAAAACACTAGACATGACCAAAAGTCAGCCAAGCCTTAGCAAATCACTGCTCCAAAAGCAAGATTGATACGAAATCAACAAGCTCTTGTGGTGATAAGTTGAAACCTCGGTCCAATTAGATTAGACATGGCTTTTCAGCCAGCCAGATTTCAACAAATCATCATGAAACTCTAGAATTCATCTTCAAGAATTTCGAAAAAAAAAATACCTAATCTAAGCAACAAGATGAACCGTCAGTTGTCCAGCCTAAACAATCCCGGGCAATAACACCAAAAATTTGATGTTGTTGCCGGATCTTGGCACTGATGTTACCAAAGGCTTGCTCAAAACTAGAACAATCCCCGGCAACGGCGCCAAAAACTTAGTGCGCGAAATTGTGAACTATACTTTTTCACAACTCTCATAATCCCTGGTAATGGCCCCAAAAACTTGGTGCGCTCAATACCATGGCATTACACAACTTCGCACAACTAACCAGCAAGTGCACTGGGTCGTCCAAGTAATAAACCTTACGTGAGTAAGGGTCGATCCCACGGAGATTGTTAGTATTGAAGCAAGCTATGGTCATCTTGTAAATCTTAATCAGGCAAACTCAGATATGTATGGTGATGAACGAAAATAACATAAAAGATAAAGATAGTGATACTTATGTAATTCATTGGTAGGAACTTCAGATAAGCGCATGAAGATGCCTTCCCTTCCGTCTCTCTGCTTTCCTACTGTCTTCATCCAACCCTTCTTACTCCTTTCCATGGCAAGCTCGTATAGGGTCTCACTGTTGTCAGCAGCTACCTCCCATCCTCGCAGTGAAAGCTAATGCTCAATACTCTGTCACAGTACGGCCAATCACCGGTTCGGTTCCCTCCCCTACCGGAATAGAATAACTCTTTTGCGTCTGTCACTAACGCCCAGTAGGTTACAGGTTTGAAGCACGTCACAGTCATTCAATCATTGAATCCTACTCAGAATACCACAGACAAGGTTAGACCTTCCGGATTCTCTTGAATGCTGCCATCAGTTCTTGCCTATACCACGAAGACTCTGATCTCACGGAATGGTTGGCTCGTTTGTCAGGCGAGCACTCGGTTGTCAGGCGATCAACCATGCATCGTGCAATCAGGAATCCAAGAGATATTCACCAAGCCTCAAATGCTTGTAGAACAAGAGTGGTTGTCAGTCACTTTGTTCATGAGTGAGAATGGTGATGGGCGTCAATCATCACCTTCATCATGTTGAAGAACAAGTGATATCTTGGTAAAAGAACAAGTGGAATTTGAATGAAAGAACAATAGTAATTGCATTAATACTCGAGGTACAGCAGAGCTCCACACCTTAATCTATGGTGTGTAGAAACTCCACCGTTGAAAATACATAAGCATGAGGTCTAGGCATGGCCGAATGGCCAGCCTCCCAATGATCTAAGAACTAAAATGTTCAAAGATGATCTAGAGATCTAAAAGTGATCAAAAGATTTCTATACAATAGTAAAAGGTCCTACTTATAAGAAACTAGTAGCCTAGGGTGTACAGAAATGAGTAAATGACATAAAAATCCTCTTCCGGGCCCACTTGGTGTGTGCTTGGGCTGAGCAATGAAGCAATTTCGTGTAGAGACTCTTCTTGGAGTTAAACGCCAGCTTTGGTGCCAGTTTGGGCGTTTAACTCCCATTTAGGTGCCAGTTCCAGCGTTTAACGCTGAGATTTCTTGAGGTGACTTTGAACGCCGGTTTGGGCCATCAAATCTTGGGCAAAGTATGGACTATTATATATTGCTGGAAAGCCCAGGATGTCTACTTTCCAACGCCGTTGAGAGCGCGCCAATTGGGCTTCTGTAGCTCCAGAAAATCCACTTCGAGTGCAGGGAGGTCAGAATCCAACAGCATCTGCAGTCCTTTTGAGTCTCAGAATCAGATTTTTGCTCAGGTCCCTCAATTTCAGCCAGAAAATACCTGAAATCACAGAAAAACACACAAACTCATAGTAAAGTCCAGAAAAGTGAATTTTAATTAAAAACTAATAAAAATATACTAAAAACTAACTAGATCATATCAAAAACATACTAAAAACAATGCCAAAAAGTATACAAATTATCCGCTCATCAGTATACAAGATCAAGACTCACTCTGATGGCTCTATTGACCGTTATAAGGCACGCTTGGCTGCTCAAGCTGTACGCAAGAGTATGGTATTGATTATGAAGAGACTTTTGCTCCTGTCGCTCGTCTTACATCTGTTAGAACTCTTCTTTCCATTGTCGCGGTTAAAAAATGGTCTCTCAGTCAGATGGATGTGAAGAATGTATTTCTTAATGGGATTTGAAAAAGAAAGTCTATATGAAACCACCTCCAGGATATCCTTGTCCTTCTAGTAAGGTTTGTCTCCTTCACAAGGCACTTTATAGACTTAAGCAAGCTACTCGTGAATAGTTTGACAAGTTTAGCACTACCATATGCAGTCTTGGTTTTACTTCTAGCCCTCATAAGAATGCCCATTTTATTCGTAAAAGCGAACGTGGATTTGTTCTTTTACTTTTGTATGTTGATGACATTATCATTACTGGAGATGATGTTGATGGTATCTCTGATCTCAAGGCCTCACTTCACCGTACATGAGATGAAAGATCTTGGTTCTCTCAGCTATTTTCTTGGTCTCGGGGTCATCTCCACAGATGATGGCATCTATCTCTCTCAAGCTATGTATGCTTCAGATCTTCTTGCTCACGTTGGGATTACAGATAGTCGCACTGAGTCTACTCCTCTTGAGCTTAATGTTCGATTTACCGCTATGGATGGCACTGTTTTGGATAATCCGACTCTATCGACAGTTAGTTGGAGGTCTCGTCAACTTGATTGTCACCCGACCAGACATTGCGTATCTAGTTCATGTACTTAGCCAGTTCTTGTCAGCTCCTCATACTACTCACTATGCGGCAGTTCTTCGCATTTTTCACTACATCAAAGGCACTCTATTTCATGGCTTTTATTTTTCTGCCCATTCCTCTTTGTCTCTTCAGGCAAACTCTGATGCTGATTGGGCTGGTAATCCCACTGATCGTCGTTCTACTACTGGTTACTGTTTGTTTCTTGGCGACGCTCTCATTTGTTGGCGTGCAAAGACGCAAATGTTCACTGCTCGTTCAAGCACAGAAGCTGAGTATCGTGCCCTCGTTGACACCACTGCTGAGGTTATCTCAGTTCGTTGGCTTCTTGAAGATCTGGGTGCTCCTTAGTCGTCCCCTACTGATGTTTTTTGTGATAACCGCAATGCTATTTAGATTGCCCATAATGATGTGTTTCATGAACGCACCAAACACATTGAGATTGATTGTCACTTTGTTCAACAATGTATCCTTATTTATGTTGTTCGTCTCATTACTGTTGGAACACTGGATCAGACTGCTGATATCTTCACGAAAGCTCATCACTCGACTCATTTCCAGACTTTGTTATCCAAACTCAAGTCGGTATCCTTAGCTCCTATTTGAGTTTGAGGGGAGATGTTAGAGAATCATTTGAATCAATTTAGATCAATTAGTATCGTTTATATTTATATAACATATCTATATATTAATTATAGGATTCTATGCCTTTATTACTTTGATTCATCTAGCACCTATAAATATCCATTGTATATTGTACTTTTTATCATACTGAATAATACACAAAAAATACTTTCTTCAGCTTGATCTATTGTTTCTAACAAATAGGTATTGGTGTATAAATACATCTTAAATACACTCAGACAATTATATGAATATCACAAACATAAAACAGTTAAGCATACTTAGATGCTTAAACCATGAAAATCTATCGAAATCGTATGGCCTCAGAGTGGGAACTACCAGAATATTCATGATTGGAGTAATTAATGTGCCCCGACTAGTTGCACCACGTTCCTTGACACATGCATTTGTTCAACTAGGAAAGAGCTGTTAAACTGCGCGCAACTGTATTTCCTTAACTAATTTAGCCCGTTGGCCACAAAAGAAAATCACTAAAGGCAAACCTATACTCTAGTCTTGTCATCAAACAACTAAGTGGAGAGCAACATGATAATATAGGTCTGAGCATATCTCCTCACTGCTTTTTCACTCACATTTGTTGGGAATATTTTAAATCTGTCCTGAAACTATTTGAAGGTCGTCACAACGAGAAAATTGCTTAATATAGACAGAGTTAGTCTTTATTACAGACGAATTTTTAGTTACCGACGAAATTACCAATGGATTTTGTCCCTCTATAAAAGCCTCATCGAAAATTATTTATCGACGGATTTTTTTCTGTCAGAAAATTACTGACGGATTTTTACCAGTTACCGACAGATTTTTCTTCGGTAAATTCTTCCCTCCATTTTCCTGAAATGTCGAACTTTCCGACGGATTTTCCATCTGTAATTAGAGACGGATTTTTCGACGGATTTTTTGTCGGTAATTACAGACAGATTTTTCGACGAATTTTTCATCAGTAATTGGCAACAGATTTTTTGTCTGTAAATCCGTCAGTAAGGTTAAATAATTTTTTTTAGATTTTTCCATTGCAAAAAAAAATTTGTTTTCATACAAAATAAATATAAATTTAATAAATGCAAATTTTTATCTAATTTGTATTCGAATATTTATAATATTTTTAAAAAAATAAATTCATCGTATTATCAAACTAAAAGAAAAGTACTATAAACAAACAAGTCAATATAATTCAAAACATAAACAAAGTGTATTGATACATCAACTATAATTCTCAATATATTGTTCAACTATACTAAAACAATCAGCTATAGTCTTTAGTGTCGTCTTTATCCTAATCATCATCATAGTCCTCATCCGAAGAGATTGAGGGTGGCGGTGGTGATGGTGATAGTAGAATAGCACTGGAACTACTTGAAGCAGTGACTGTCCTTAGTCGTCATCCTCATGATTAATCACCATTCTCAGCTTCCCTCTTACAATATTATCAGGAGGTGCACAACAACTTCATCCTCCGAATCCACCAATTCAGGATCCACTTGATAATATTCTACTTTGTCTGAGTTTATTAAATCTACCCGCTCTCCACTATCAATTCCATTCAATTCAACCACTAAATCAGTTTAACCTATAAAATTTCTCACAAATTGCATATGCATAATGTTAATTTCACATTTGCTATAAATAATGTAGAATGATTAGGATTTATCTAATATATGTTCTAAAGGCACAAGTTAAGGCTACTATTAGCATAAATTTTTAAAATTTTTACTTTAATAAATAAATAATAAAAATTGAAAATTAAATTTTTTTATATAAATTTTCCTAATTAATAACCTTAACTTGTACCCTTAGAATACATCTTAGCTAAACTCGATATAGAATTATGTCATATGTGAATATAATGAATGAACATATCACATCAACCTTTTTCATCTTCAATTCAAACTCAACCTACCTTATCTAATTACAATAAAACACAAAACCAGTAATACACTAATACTAATACTACTGTAGCAGCCAGGCAAACTGGTGAATAGGAAATAAGTTTCATTTTAGTAAAAGCGAACAAGTTGTGCTAACTGCTAAGTAGACAAAATATATCTATGAACCTTTATTAATAAACTCATGGTCAGCCAAATCCGGTGAATTGATTATCATGAAACTACATCTTCTGTGATCTTTAAATCTGCAACAATAAGAAAGTCCAAATCCCATGAGCAAAATCAAGAGCAGAGATAGTATAGTTCAAATGTAATCTTCCAACAAGTAACCAAGTGCATTCATTGTTCATATAAAACACTGATGAGCGGATAATTTATACGCTTTTTGGCATTGTTTTTAGGTAGTTTTTAGTATGATCTAGTTACTTTTAGGGATGTTTTCATTAGTTTTTATGCTAAATTTATATTTCTGGACTTTAGTATGAGTTTGTGTATTTTTCTATGATTTCAGGTATTTTCTGGTTGAAATTGAGGGACCTGAGCAAAACTCTAATAGGAGGCTGACAAAGGACTACTGATGCTATTGGAATCTGACCTCCCTGCACTCAAAATGGATTTTCTAGAGCTACAGAACTCCAAATGGCGCGCTCTCAATGGTGTTAGAAAGTAGACATCCAGAGCTTTCCAGCAATATATAATAGTTCATACTTTATTCGTAATTAGACGACGTAAATTGGTGCTCAATGCCAGTTCTATGCTGCATTCTGGAGTCAAACGCCAGAAACATGTCACGAACCAGAGTTGAACGCCCAAAACACGTTACAACTTGGCGTTCAACTCCAAGAGAAGCCTCAGCTCGTGGATAGATCAAGCTCAGCCCAAGCACACACCAAGTGGGCCCCGGAAGTGAATTTATGCATCAATTACTTACTTCTGTAAACCCTAGTAGCTAGTTTAGTATAAATAGAACTTTTTACTAGTTTATTAGATGTCTTGGACTATCTAGTTCTTTTGACCATTCGGTCTTTCATGGGGGCTGGCCATTCGGCCATGCCTGGACCTCTATCACTTATGTATTTTCAACGGTGGAGTTTCTACACACCATACATTAAGGGTGTGGAGCTCTGCTGTACCTCAAGTTTCAATGCAATTACTACTATTTTCTATTCAATTCGACTTATTCCTATTCTAAGATATTCGTTGCACTTCAACATGATGAATGTGATGATCCGTGACACTTATCATCATTCTCACCGATGAACGCGTGACTGACAACCACTTCCGTTCTACCTTAGACCGGGCGCATATCTCTTGGATTCCTTAATCAGAATCTTCGTGGTATAAGCTAGAATTGATGGCGGCATTCATGGAAATCCAGAAAGTCTAACCTTGTCTGTGGTATTCTGAGTAGGATTCCGGGATTGAATGACTGTGACGAGCTTCAAACTCGCGATTGCTGGGCGTGATGACAAACGCAAAAGAATCAAGGGATTCTATTCCAACATGATCGAGAACCGACAGATGATTAGCCGTGCTGTGACAGAGCATTTGGACCATTTTCACTGAGAGGATGTGATGTAGCCATTGTCAACGGTGATACCCTACATACAGCTTGCCATAGAAAGGAGTGACAAAAATTGGATAAAAGCAGTAAGAAAGCAAAGATCCAGAAGGAACACAGCTCCTCAATACACCTATCTGAAATTCTCACCATTGAATTACATGAGTAACTCTATCTTTACTTTCTGTTTAATTTATTATTATTATTCAAAAAACGAATAATCTCTTAATACAGTTAAATCCGCCTGACTGGGATTTACAAGATGACCATAGCTTGCTTCATACTAACAATCTCTGTGGGATCGACCCTTACTCACGTAAGGTATTACTTGGATGACCCAGTACACTTGCTGGTTAGTTGTGCGGAGTTGTGACAAAGTGTGATTCACGTTTGAGAGCACCAAGCCTTTGGAGCCATTGTTGATGATCACAATTTCGTCCACCAAGTTTTTGGCACCGTTGCCGGGGATTGTTCGAGTATGAACAACTGACAGTTCATCTTGTTGCTCAGATCAGGTAATTTTCTTTTTGTTTTAATTTCAAAAAAATTTTCAAAAAAAAATTTCATAAAATTATAAAAAAAAATTTGTGTTTCTTGTTTGAGTTTTGAGTCAATTTTTGAGTTTGGTGTCAATTGCATGCTTTAAAAATTTTTTCTTGCATTTTTCGAAAATTCATGCATTCATGGTGTTCTTCATGATCTTCAAGTTGTTCTTGGTAAGTCTTCTTGTTTGATCTTGATGTTTTCTTGTTTTGTGTCTTTTATTGTTTTTCATGTGCATCTTTGCATTCATATTGTCTAAGCATTATAGATTTCTAAGTTTGGTGTCTTGCATGTTTTCTTTACATAAAATTTTTTTCAAGAATATGTTCTTGATGTTCATCATGATCTTCAAGGTGTTCTTGGTATTCATCTTGACATTCATTGTGTTCTTGCATGCATAATGTGTTTTGATTCATAATTTTCATGTTGTGAGTCATTTTTATGTTTTTCTCTCTCATAATTAAAAATTCAAAAATTAAAAAATATCTTTTCCTTAATTTTCTCATAATTTTCGAAAATTTGAGTTGACTTGGTCAAAAAATTTTAAAATTAGTTGTTTCTTACAAGTCAAGTCAAATTTTCAATTTTAAAAATCTTATCTTTTCAAAATTTTTTCAAAAATCAAATCTTTTTCATTTTTATCTTATGATTTTCGAAAATTTAAAAATATTTTTCAAAAATCTTTTTCTTAATTTTATCTTTATTTTCAAAAATTATGCTAATAATTAATGTGATTGATTCAAAAATTTGAAGTATGTTACTTTCTTGTTAAGAAAGATTTAATCTTTAAATTCTAGAATCATATCTTTTAGTTTTTTGTTAGTCAAGTAATTAATTTTAATTTTAAAAATTAAATCTATCTTATCTTATCTTTTATATCATATCTTTTTCAAAAATTTGATTTTAAAATATCTTTTCTAACTTCTTATCTTCTTATCTTTTCAAATTTGATTTTCAAATCTTTTTCAACTAACTACTTGACTTTTTGTTTGTTTCTTATATTTTTCAAAACCACCTAACTACTCTCCCCTCTCTAATTTTCGAAAATACCTCCCTCTTTTTCAAAATTTTTTTTTAATTAACTAATTGTTTTAAATTTTAATTTTAATTCTATCTCATCTTTAATTTTCGAAAATCATTAACTCCTTTTCAAAATTAATTTTCGAATTCTCTCTCTCATCTTCTTCTATTTATTTATTCATTTACTAACACTTCTCTTTACCTCTCTTCATCTCCAATCACTGCCTCTATCCTTACCCTTGTGTTTGGATTCTCCTTTCTTTATTCTTTTCTTCTTCTACTAATAATAAGGATCCTCTTTACTGTGACATAGAGAATTTCTCTTCTTTTTTTGTTCTCTTCTCTTTCATATGAGCAGGAATAAGGAAAAAGGCATTCTTGTTGAAGCTGATCCAGAACCTGAAAGGACTCTGAAGAGGAGATTAAGAGAAGCTAAATTACAACAATCCAGAGACAACCTTGCTGAAATTTTTGAACAAGAAAAGGAGATGGCAGCCGAACCTAACAACAATAATGCAAGAAGGATGCTTGGTGATTATACCACACCTACTTCCAAGTTTGATGGAAGAAGCATCTCAATTCCTGCCATTGGAGCAAACAATTTTGAGCTGAAACCTTAATTAGTTGCTCTAATGCAACATAACTGCAAGTTTCATGGACTTCCATCAGAAGATCCCTACTAGTTCTTAACTGAGTTCTTGCAGATCTGTGAGATTGTTAAGACTAATGGAGTAGATCCTGAAGTCTACAGGATCATGTTTTTCCCTTTTGCTGTAAGAGACAGAGCTAGAGCATGGTTGGACTCTCAACCTAAAGATAGCCTGGACTCCTGGGATAAGCTGGTCACGGCCTTCTTGGCTAAGTTCTTTCCTCCTCAAAAGTTGAGCAAGCTTAGAGTGGATGTTCAGACCTTCAAACAAAAAGATGGTGAATTCCTCTATGAAGCTTGAGAAAGATACAAACAGATGACCAAAAGATGTCCTTCTGACATGTTTTCAGAATGGACCATGATAGATATATTCTATTATGGTCTATCTGAGTTCTCTAAGATGTCATTGGACCATTTTTCAGGTGGATCCATTCACCTAAAGAAAATGCCTGCAGAAGATCAAGAACTTATTGACATGGTTGCAAATAACCAGTTCATGTACACTTCTGAGAGGAATTCCGTGAATAATGGGACGCCTCAAAGGAAGGAAGTTCTTGAAATTGATGTTCTGAATGCCATATTGGCTCAGAACAAAGTGTTGACTCAGCAAGTCAACATGATTTCTCAAAGGCTGAATGGATGGCAAAATGCATCCAACAGTACTAAAGAGGCATCTTCTGAAGAAGAAGCTTATGATCCTGAGAACCCTGCAATAGCAGAGGTAAATTACTTAGGTGAACCTTATGGAAACACCTACAACTCATCATGGAGAAATCATCCAAATTTCTCATGGAAGGATCAACAAAAGCCTCAACAAGGCTTTAATAATAGTGGAAGAAATGGGCTCAGCAATATCAAGCCTTATCCATCATCTTCTCAGCAACAGACAGAGAATTATAAACAGAGTACCTCTAACATAGCAAATTTAGTCTCTGATCTGTCTAAAGCCACTTTAAGTTTCATGAGTGAAACAAGGTCCTCCATCAGAAATCTGGAGGCACAAGTGGGCCAGCTGAGTAAGAAAATAACTAAAACTCCTCCTAGTACTCTCCCAAGCAATACAGAAGAGAATCCAAAGAGAGAGTGCAAGGCCATTGATATAATCAACATGGCCGAACCTAGAGAGGAAGGAGAGGATGTAAATCCCAATGAGGAATACCTCATGGGACGTCTCTCAAGCAAGAAGGAATTCCCTATTGAGGACCCAAGGGAATCTGAAGCTCATATAGAAATCATAGAGATTCCATTAAACCTCCTTCTGCCATTCATGAGCTCTGAAGACTATTCTTCCTCTGAAGAGGATGAAGATGTAACTGGAGAGCAAGTTGCTCAATATCTAGGAGCTATCATGAAACTGAATGCCAAGTTATTTGGTAATGAGACTTGGGAAGGTGAACCTCTCTTGCTCATTAGTGAACTAGATACCTAGATTCAGCAAACTTTACCTCAAAAGAGACAAGATCCTAGCAAATTCATAATACCCTGTATCATAGGCACCATGACCTTTGAGAAAGCTCTGTGTGACCTAGGGTCAGGCATAAATCTTATGCCACTCTCTGTAATGGAGAACCTGGGGATCATTGAGGTACAGCCTGCCTTATTCTCATTACAAATGGCAGACAAGTCAGTAAGACAAGCTTATGGATTGGTAGAGGACGTGTTGGTAAAGGTTGAAGGCCTTTACATCCCCGCTGATTTCATAATCTTAGACACTAGAAAGGAGGAGGATGAATGCATCATTCTTGGAAGACCCTTCCTAGCCACAGCAGGAGCTGTGATAGATGTTAACAGAGGAGAATTAGTCCTTCAATTGAATGGGGACCACCTTGTGTTTAAAGCTCAAGGATCTTCTTTAACAATGGAGAGGAAGCATGAAAAGCTTCTCTCAGTACAGAGTCAAACAGAGCCCCCACAGTCAAACTCTAAGTTTGGTGTTGGAAGGCCACAACCAAACTCTAAGTTTGGTGTTGGGACTATACAACATTGATCTGATCACCTGTGTGGCTCCATGAGAGCCCACTGTCAAGCTATTAACATTAAAGAAGTGTTTATTGGGAGGCAACCCAATTTTTATTTATCTAATTTTATTTTATTTTCATTGTTCTTTTATGTTTTATTAGGTTCATGATCATGTGGTGTCACGAAAAAAATATTAAAATTAAAAACAGAATCAAAAACAGCAGAAGAAAAATCACACCCTGGAGGAAGGACTTACTGGCGTTTAAACGCCAGTAAGGAGCATCTGGCTGGCGTTCAATGCCAGAACAGAGCATGGATCTGGCGCTGAATGCCAGAAATATGCAGCAATCTGGCGTTTAAACGCCAGGATTGCACACTGAGGAAAGCTGGCGTTCAACGCCAGAAACATACTGCAGATGGGCGTTGAACGCCCAGACCAAACTTAGAGCTGGCGTTTAACGCCAGAAACAATCATCAATCTGGCGTTAAACGCCAGGATTGCACTCAAATGGCATTTTACATGCCTCATTGGTGCAGGGATGTTAAATCCTTGACACCTCAGGATCTGTGGACCCCACAGGATCCCCACCTACCTCAATTCACCTTCTCTCTTCTCCACCAATCACCTCAATCTCTCTTCCCCATTACCTCTTCACCACTCACATCCATCATCTCTTTCCCACCCAAACGCACCCTACATAGCCGAATACACACCTCTCCCCCTCTCCTCCATATCTTCTTCTTCTTCTATTCTTTCTTCTTTTGCTCGAGGGCGAGCAACATTCTAAGTTTGGTGTGGTAAAAGCATAGCTTTTTGCTTTTCTATAACCATTGATGGCACCTAAGGCCAGAAAACCTCAAAAAAAAGAAGAAAAAGGGAAGACAAAAGCTTTCACCTCTGAAACATGGGAGATGGAGAGATTCATCTCAAGGGTCCATAGCTCAGTAGTAGAGCATTTGAGTGCAAATCAAGAGATCCCTGAGATACCTCAGGGGATACATGTACCTCCACATAATTATTAGGAGCAACTAAGGATAGGAACACCAAAATCACTAGGAATCAAGCAACAGAGGCAAGGAAAAGACACAAAAGAGCTCAAAAAGCACCATTAGTCCTTCAAAAAAAAGTGCCACCATCACTAAGGTGGACTCATTCCTTGTTCTTATTTTTTCTGTTTTTCGGTTTTTATGCTATATGTGTGTTTATGTTTTATGTCTCTACTTCATGATCATTAGTATGTAGTAACTATGTCTTAAAGCTATGAATAATTCCATAAATCCTTCACCTCTCTTAAATGAAAAATGTTTTTAATTCAAAAGAATAAGAAGTACATAAATTTCAAAATTATCCTTGAATTTAGTTTAATTATATTGATGTGGTGACAATACTATTATTTTCTGAATGAATGCTTGAACAGTGCATAATTTTGATCTTGTTGTTTATGAATGTTAAAATTGTTGGCTCTTGAAAGAATGATGAACAAAGAGAATGTTATTGACAATCTGAAAAATCATGAAATTGATTCTTGAAGCAAGAAAAAGCAGTGAAAAACAAAAGCTTGCGAAAAAAAAAAGTGGCGAAAGAAAAAGAAAAAGCAAGCAGAAAAAGCCAATAGCCCTTAAAACCAAAAGGCAAGGGTAAAAAGGATCTAAGGCTTTGAGCATCAATGGATAGGAGGGCCCAAGGAAATAAAATCCAGGCCTAAGCGGCTAAATCAAGCTGTCCCTAACCATGTGCTTGTGGCATGCAGGTCCAAGTGAAAAGCTTGAGACTGAGTGGTTAAAGTCGTGATCCAAAGCAAAAAGAGTGTGCTTAAAAGCTCTGGACACCTCTAACTGGGGACTTTAGCAAAGCTGAGTCACAATCTGAAAAGGTTCACCCAGTCATGTGTCTGTGGCATTTATGTATCCGGTGGTAATACTGGAAAACAAAGTGCTTAGGGCCACGGCCAAGACTCATAAAAGTAGCTGTGTTCAAGAATCAACATACTTAACTAGGAGAATCAATAACACTATCCAAAATTTTAAGTTCCTAGAGAAGCCAATCGTTCTGAACTTCAAAGGAAAAAGTGAGATGCCAAAACTGTTCTAAAGCAAAAAGCTACAAGTTCCGCTCATTTAATTAGAACTAATATTCATTGATATTTTGGGATTTATAGTATATTCTCTTCTTTTTATCCTAATTGATTTTCAGTTGCTTGGGGACAAGCAACAATTTAAGTTTGGTGTTGTGATGAGCGGATAATTTATACGCTTTTTGGCATTGTTTTTAGGTAGTTTTTAGTATGATCTAGTTACTTTTAGGGATGTTTTCATTAGTTTTTATGCTAAATTCACATTTCTGGACTTTACTATGAGTTTGTGTGTTTTTTTGTGATTTTAGGTATTTTCTGGCTAAAATTGAGGGACCTGAGCAAAACTCTGATAGGAGGCTAACAAAGGACTACTGATGCTGTTGGAATCTGACCTCCCTACACTCAAAATGGATTTTCTGGAGCTACAGAACTCCGAATGACGCGCTCTTAATGGCGTTGGAAAGTAGACATCCAGAGATTTCCAGCAATATATAATAGTCCATACTTTATTTGTAATTAAATGACGTAAACTGGCGCTCAACGCCAGTTCCATGCTGCATTCTGGAGTCAAATACCAGAAACACGTCACGAACCAGAGTTGAACGCCCAAAACACGTTACAACTTGGCGTTCAACTCCAAAAGAAGCCTCAGCTCGTGGATAGATCAAGCTCAGCCCAAGCACACACCAAGTGGGCCCCGGAAGTGAATTTATGCATCAATTACTTACTTCTGTAAACCCTAGTAGCTAGTTTAGTATAAATAGAACTTTTTACTAGTTTATTAGATGTCTTGGACTATCTAGTTCTTTTGACCATTCGGTCTTTCATGGGGGCTGGCCATTCGGCCATGCCTGAACCTCTATCACTTATGTATTTTCAACGGTGGAGTTTCTACACACCATAGATTAAGGGTGTGGAGCTCTGCTATACCTCAAGTTTCAATGCAATTACTACTATTTTCTATTTAATTAGACTTATTCCTATTCTAAGATATTCGTTGCACTTCAACATGATGAATGTGATGATCTGTGACACTCATCATCATTCTCACCTATGAACGCGTGACTGACAACCACTTCCGTTCTACCTTAGACCGGGCGCATATCTCTTGGATTCCTTAATCAGAATCTTCGTGGTATAAGCTAGAATTGATGGTGGCATTCATGGGAATCCGGAAAGTCTAACTTTGTCTGTGGTATTCCGAGTAGGATCCTGGGATTGAATGACTGTGACGAGCTTCAAACTCACGATTGCTGGGCGTGATGACAAACACAAAAGAATCAAGGGATTCTATTCCAACATGATCGAGAACCGACAGATGATTAGCCATGCTGTGACAGAGCATTTGGACCATTTTCACTGAGAGGATGGGATGTAGCCATTATCAACGGTGATGCCCTACATACAGCTTGCCATAGAAAGGAGTGACAAAAATTGGATAAAAACAGTAAGAAAGCAGAGATCCAGAAAGAACACAGCACCTCCATACACCTATCTGAAATTCCCACCATTGAATTACATGAGTAACTCTATCTTTACTTTTTGTTTAATTTATTATTATTATTCAAAAAACCAATAATCTCTTAATACAGTTAAATCCGCCTGACTGGGATTTACAAGATGACCATAGCTTGCTTCATACCAACAATCTCTGTGGGATCGACCCTTACTCACGTAAAGTATTACTTGGACGATCCAGTACACTTGCTGGTTAGCTGTGCGGAGTTGTGACAAAGTGTGATTCACGTTTGAGAGCACCAAGCCTTTGGAGCCATTATTGATGATCACAATTTCGTCCACCAAACACTGATTTGAGCTTCTTGATCTTCACTAAAACAATGGACTCTTCTTCTTTTTTGGCTAGAAAATATGAGTTGAAAACAAATTTAGAAGAAAGAAGTTGAAAAAAAAATTTCATGAACTAGGAATGGATGAGAAAAATATTTTTTCATATCCAGCCAACATGAATTTCAAGGGAAAAATCTAAAGCTAGAGTTAAAAAATGCACTCACACATTAGGCTAGTTGAAGAGGGTTCATCAGAATTGCGCATCTTTTTCTTAGGTCTAACTTTTAGTCCTAATTTTTTTCAACTTATTGAAAATTTGAGCCGTTGAGATTTTTCCATGTTGATCTAGCGCTTCGGCAATACGACAACTGCATTGTGGATCATCTTTAAAACTAAAATATTAGTAGCAAGTTAAAGTCAGCAATGGCAATGAAGACCAACATTATAGGCAAAAGAAAAAAAATTTTGAAAGCTATAAAAACAATTTATCATGCTAACTCCTTAAAGTATGTTTGAGGCAGCGGTGCCATATAAAAAAGGCTAAATTGCCTATAGTCAAGGCATGATTTGAAGAATGCTTCAAAGTTTAGACAATAGAATTTGATAGGCTTAAACCTACTTCTGAACGAGCTCTTTAACTTGTTCTTCCAATTCACCATGAAGAATAAGTTTTTTCTTTCTCCTTTGAGCTATTTGAGATTTATCTTCCAACATTTTCCCTCACTGTTTTGGCCCAATAAACAAAGTATTAGGAACAAAGAAATCTCATAATCACAGATCAACTTTGATTATGAGTTTTAAATGTACATATTAACATCTTTGCCATCTTTACTGCCAAAGGTAGAAACAAAGCCTTCAATAACATCGTCAAGCATTTCTTTGTTGCTAGAGAAAAAAGAAGAAAAGGAGCAGATTATGAAAATAATCAAGTAGTGTACCGAACACAAGAAAATTGACATAATACATTATTGAAGTGTGAAAGAGAAAAGATTTGCCATAAAAAACTATTCCTTGATTATTGTAAAGTAGGGTACAGAACACAACAAGAAGCAATTTCATTAGCGTATAAAAATTGAAGCTATGTAAATTAAACTACAACATTCACATAAAATAAGAAATGGTTACTATCTCATTTATATTACAACTATATTTCTACCTAGAACTGGTACTTTTGAATCATAATTCATATTTTATAAGGAACAAAATAACAGAAAATTTTGATATAATTTTTACTAATTTTTAGTGACACAACTCACACAAGGTCTAGGATGTTTAAATAATAGTGATCCAAGTTTCAATGTTATGCCTAGAATTTTGGGTGAAGTAACATTATAAATTGTTACCTATGATTATAATTGTGTAGGTTTTGGATGAACCATCACTTCAAGATGATTTCTACTTGAATCTGGTGGACTGGTCCTCACAAAATGTTCTTGCCATTGCACTAGGCACTTGTGTTTATCTATGGAGCGCTTCTAACAACAAAGTAAGTCTTAATCAACCACAATTTTCAGAACATGACTCAAGATAAAACAAATATTAAACCAAAGCAACATTGTTATAAATATTTTATTATCTCCCTCCTACAAAATGAAAAACTAATCATTTATATTAATGTAAGGCATCAACTAAAACAACAAATTTGAAATCAAAGCAACATTGGAATAACTGCTTTATCAATCTCTAACCTATAAAATTTGAAAACTAAATGTCTATTACTGTAAGGAATCAACTAAAGGCAACAAATATCAAACCAAAACAACATTGGCATAATTGGTTTATATCATTTTCAACCTACAAAAGTAGAAAGAAAACTAATTGCTTAAACAACAAACATCAAACCAAAGCAACAATTAAAACAATTGAAAGATTGTTACAATGATTCACACCTCAACAACTGCCTCAATACTTTTCAAGGAAGGATTAACACGAATGACACTGCCAATGGTGACTCCTCTGATTCTTACAAGTATTCCAGTGCATATACCACAGGCCTGCGTAAACTCAAAAACTGCAGTGTACTTTCTGAACTTAGATCTTATCTGGAAGCTCCCTAACCAAGCCAAGCTCATCACAAAAAGCACAGTACCTGAGATCAAGAACAGTCCAACACCATCTTCCTAAATGCTCCTATGACCAAACCTGAAATCACCTAACGGATGCAGAGTTTGCCTCCAAACTGTTTGAGGAATGTCCAGAACGACCGAAAGCAAATTCTTCGATTCCGAAGTTGAAGATGATGATGATTGTTGTGCATAGATCATATATAGACAAACCATTAAAATTTAAATCAAATTGAATTCAATTCCAAACTCAGAATCCAAATTAAATTGAATTCAGAATCACATCAGCATTCAACAAATTAAATAAATAATTCAATTTCAAACTCTGTGCATAAATCCAGTTCAGAATCTTAAAAATTAATTAGAAAAAAAGATGAAACTAAAGAAGCATTAGCTTACCAAAGAGATGGCGAGATGACAAAGTGAGCTCGAAGAGTGTAAGACAGAGTGAGCTCGCGATGAGAGTGTGAGACAGAGTTACCTAAAATCAGAGAAGAGAAGGGGCAACAGCCAAAAACGGCGAGGAGTAGAATATCAGAAATGATGCCCGGCGAGGAGAGGAGGAACCCTTCGCGATGGCGACGCCACGAGCTTAACCTAGAATTTTGTGCGACAGAGAGGAGAGGAGGAATGATGCGAAGAGGGCTGAGTAGAGCTTCCCTAGATGACGAAGGCACCCACGGTCTGTCCCCGCCAGCAGCGACAACACCTTCTATGGGAGGAGAAGAGTTCGACGACAACTTTGAAGAAGGATGAGGGCTGTTATCAATGTTCGAAGAAGATTTAGGTTAGGATTGTGAATGTAGTGTGAATGGAGAGTTAGGGTTAAGTTAATATTTTTGACAAAAATTTTTAAATTACAGACAGATTTTCTGTCTGTAATAATTTAATAAAATACAGCGTTTTGTCTATTTAATTTTCGTCTGTAACCATTTCCTACGAAAAAATTAATATTTTCGACAGAATTATCGATGGATTCTCTTTTCCGTCTATAATTTATGATAATTCATTTTTTTTGTTTTTCGACAAAAAATCCCTCGCAAATTCCGTCTGTATTTCTGTGGGATAAAATTCGTCTGTAATAACTAGTTTTCTAGTAGTGCATTGTCATTTCGTGGATGCATCTCACTGAAGGAAGCTCAGTCAATAGCTCCTCAAACCAAATCCATGTTGGCTTCCTATCCAGAATGTACCATTGGAGATGTAAGAGGCACTTGCCGACCGCCTCGCCATCAATAGACAAACCCAATTGGTAAACTATGACCATTAACGTGATGGTTCACTCTCCAAATGACATAAGGAATGTGTGCATTTTCGGATACCACCGCTCAATAAATGCATTGATAAGAGGTTCATTAAGATTAAATTAATGATTGCTCAACCTAGTGAGGTGATATAACTCGACAGTCTCCAAAAGCGGAATGATACGGTTGTGTAGAGGCATATTTTGTTGCCTTATAATGCTAATAATACAACAAGTCGCCTGCATCATTTCAAAAAAAATGGTAAATTTAAAACACACTTGATAAACATATAATTGGATAATTAGAAATCTAAACCCAAAAATATAATAACTAATAGTGCAATAAATAAATAAATAAAGCAACTAATAGGTTATTGTCATTCAAACCTTATTTTGAAAATCAAAATAACTTATCAAACCATTACCCATACTAAACTTTATCCTAATTCAATGTCCACCATATATCTTAATAATCTATCATTATCTAACTGCAATCACAATTATCATTTCTAATCTAATAACACTACCATTCAATAATAACATTTTTACCATCAATAATATCGTCACTTCCATTCAAAATCTATTTTTAATTAACAATAACATTACCATTTCTAATCTAATACGAAATTTCCTAAATGAAGTAGAAATTAGTGTGCTAACATCCTCATTGGTGTGTTCAACAACATGAACAATGCCGTCAAGTCTATAGAAATGATCTGCCTTGTCCATGGTCCCATTTTGATGTGATAGTCACACAAGTTTCTCTAGAATTTGGGAGACTGGATAGATGAAAATGGTGGTTCATCTCTAGAATTCGTGAATCTTATAACTGTCATCTCTTACTAATTCACTGAAGGTTAAGTTAATTTACACAAGCTCTTTTGTCCTAGTAATTCGCTGGACGAAGCAACAAACTACACACTCCCATTTCAACATAGTTCACAATAGAATAAAGCAGATTAGGGTTCGTGATTGTAAGAACCAAAGTTTTCACGTAAAATCGCTTTAATTTGAAGATATAAAGGTGATATTTGAATTCAATAGATTTTTCTGAGTGGGAAAATGTATCTTTCATGAAAAGTTTTTGTAAAAATGCGTACCGGCACTTAAGCCAGCAGTACCGGCTCTAGTTTGTCTGGTACTGCGTATTGAGAAAGATAAGATTTTAAAAATTGAATTTATTGTTTTAAAAGAACAAAAATAATTTAGAATCGAAAACCGGACGCTAATCTTAAAGGTTTTGGCCCAAAGTGCGCCAAACGGGCTAAAAACGCTAACAGGTTGGACCAGACTTAAACTGGCCCCAAGGCCCAACATATATACACACAACTAATAAGCTTTTAGCTCATTTTTACCCTAAATGGGAGTGTGGGGCGCTGAATAGAGAAGAGAGGAGAAGGTGATGACACTATTCTTCTTCCTTATTTACTCATAACTTGAGCTCCGGTGCTTCGATTGACGAGCCGTTTGCGGCTATGCATCACTCTTGCCGAGTCCGTCATTTTTATCTAGGCTTTTCTAGTAAGAAGTTGCATCTCATGCTCTAGTTTTCTGCCCTAAATAATTTTGTGTTTTTACGTTTGGTTTTTTAGTAGATTTTGCGATTTTGGTTGTTTAGGGGTGATCTAGCATTGGAATATTATTGCATTTTATCCCTAATCTCATGGGTAAAGTAAGGTCTCACTAAACCCTTGTGTTTAGTTATTTTTTTGAACCCTAGATTTGATGTTGGTATGTTGTATGATGTTAGATTTAGGTTTGATGTTTGTTGGAGTGAACTTGATGGTTTTGGAGCCTTGAGTTTGAGCTTGGTATTTTGAGTGACATGGGAATCGTCCAAGGTATGGTTTCAGTTTCCTTTATGTAATATATAATATTTTTGGACACTTAGACTAGTTGATCCTAAGATAGGATTGAATGATGGTTGTGTATGATTAATTATATGTGAAATTATATTTGATGATGAAGAGGATGATATGGAGTGTTGGAATATGTGATTTATAAAATATGATGAATATTGATGTTGAATATGATTATGATGAGTGGGGATAAATAATGATGAGGATATTAGGTTTTGAATATTGTCGTTGGTGAATGGCGTTGATTGTTGAAATTGAGATTGAATAATGATAATTGTGATATAGTGATTGTGATGCTATGGGAATGATGTGATTATGTTTTAATTGATAAAGAGTGTATATGAGGAATTAGATTGTATAAATTGTTGGTATGAAAATATTGAATTGGAATTATAGATTTGTGTTGCTTTATGGTGGAAGGGTTAAGTGAATTAGGTGTGAAAGTGATGAAAATACTATGAAATAGTAAATTTATGTAGGAGGTAGTGTTTTATGATGCTTGGGTATATTTTGAGTTGTTTTGGTTTTGGAAGTTTTAGAAAACTAGAGAATTGTCACTTTTGGTAAAAATTCTATTTTTGGTAAAATTTGGTGGATCATAACTTGAGCCTCAATTTTAGAAATTAATTGGAAATTATTTTAAATTAAAGATGATTTAAAGAGCTTTAAATTAATATAAAGTTTAAGGAAAATAGATTTTTGTAGAGGAAGTTATGAACGTTTAAAATTTGGGGTCTAAAACTGAAATTTTTACAACTTAACTTTTTAGGATTCTGATATACATGCGTACGCGGACCCATGCCTCATAAGCGGATGGTGGCCTCTGTCCAACACTTCTGCGTTCGCAGACGTACCTTTTTCAATGTGTGCATACGCACGATAGGGGTGTGCGTATGCACAACTCCTGTTTTTCTAAAAATGTATTTTTCTATACTTTTAAGGGTTCCCTAGCTTTTCAAACTTCCATACCTTTTTCTTAAGACTTGTGGCTAGTAATTAAACTCTAAGACTAGTGAAGATGGGATAATTAATTTGAATTAGTGATTTTCTTTGATATGAGTTTAGAGCCGGTGACTTAGGTTTTGGAAGGTTTATGGAAGAGATTAGTAAATGTGGTGTGGTGAGATATTTCTTTGATGAGACTTTGAGATTTGGAATGACTATGTTGTATTTGAGGAACTTGAGATATTGATAATGGATGATGAAATTGGAACTTGAAAATGAATGACTATGTTTAATGGAATGAGTATGAACGGAAGTGTTCTATGAGGAGTGGCCTTTGAGATGGATTATGTGATTGTGACATGCATTGTTCTTTGTCATAGGGACTGTGGCAATCTTCCACCTACGTTCGGATGTGAGGTATGTGGCAGTCTCCCGCTCACGTGACATGCATTATTTTGGTCAGTCGCTATGCGCTTCGGGCAAGGGTTGTGGTAGTCTCCCGCTTGTCTAAAGTAGCGATGCCGGCGTAGGGGCTGAGACAGTCTTCCGCCTACGTTGAGATGTAAGGGCTGTGGCGGTCTTCCGCTCCCATAACCTTTCTGCTATCAGAGTGAACTCAGGCACTATAACCCGAAAGAGTGTGCCGGGCACTATAACTCGCGGGGCGCAAGATAAAGTAAGAGTGAGCAGGGCACTATATCCCTGGTCGTGGCAGAAAGGCGACATCCCCAGAGATGTGTCGGGTTGGCATTTTGAACCGACAAGTGATATCACGAGCCAAATATGATAGACATTCATCATATGCATCTCTTATGTGCTTGTTTGCTTTGATTACTTGCAGTTTGCCTAAATGTATAATATGCCAACTTTCTTCTTGAATTACTTGCTATACATGAATATTACCTGTGTGTTACTTGCTTTTATATACTTGTGATTGTTTGGTGCTGAGGAGGTCAGGTAGGCGGCGGCGATGGGATCACGTGGAGGGTAGGTTGGTGAAGGCTGTGGGATACAGCAGTGTGACTAATTTTAGTTAGAAATCTCCTAAGTTTAGATAACTCGGTTTATGGCTTATGGTTTAAGTTATTTATTTTTCGTTAAGCTTGAATATCTGTTTTTGATGTGAAGTTCTAGGATTGCCTTTGGCATCCCGAAACCTTATATCTTATATATTGGGCATTGTTACCATACTGAGAACCTCTGGTTCTCATACCATATGTTGTTGTTTTTCAGATACAGGTCGTAACCCACCTCGGTGAGTTGCGAGATGGTAACGGAGCGGAGGTTCTTTTATCACCTTTTGTTGTTTGACATGTTCGATGTAGTTACTCTCTCATCCTTTGTATTTATATAAATTTGTTTCTTTAGAGGCTTTATTTTTGAAAACTTTGAAAGATATGTTATTGTTGTTTTATAACTTTAAAATTCTGTTGTATTCAGTTTGACTAGCCGGCTTAAACTCTGCAGACTGTGACTATTCCTCTTTTTGTATATCTTACTTATAAATACACTGCTTACTTTAATTATTACTTTGTGTATCCTAGAACTATCTACGAGATTTCATATATATTACGTCTTGTTCTGTCTGTGCCTACGCATTTAGTTATCGTGTGTGAATGCTTCACGTTTTGTAATTTCGCTTTATGCGACTTTGAGCTTTACTCCTTCATCGGTCTTCTAGTTATATAAATTCTTGTGTATATATATATATATATATATATATATATATATATAATGATATAATGATACATGTTAGAGTCCAACGAATTACGTTTAAATGCTTAATCCGTGTCTATTTGCAGCAAATTATATAAAAATGACTTAGAACACAAATGTATAATGCTTCAATTTAGGACAATTGGATAACTTTGAGTTGAAAATATTTTACTATGGTAAATTTCTCTAGAAACAAATTTTACTTTTTATAACAGCGGATACGTACACTTAAATTCATGGGTTGTTAAGATAATTCAAATACATTTTAGTGGCTTACCTTATTAAAAATATATAAAATAATATACGGTATTATTCTTTTTAGATATGTCATGGTTGGACTCTTTGATAAACCATTATTTTATGATTTATATTGTGTTTAATTGAGTGGTTTTATCAAGTTTTTACCCACTTATTCATATGATTTGCATGTGTTTGCAATTCCTTCCTAAAATTATTCTATGATTGAAAACTTGCTTCCTAAAGATCTTTTAATTGTACATTTTTAGTCTCCTTTATACCATTTGATGCCATGATCTGTGTGTTAAGTGTTTCAGGCTTCATAGGACAGGAATGGCTTAGAGAATGGAGAGGAAGCTTGCAAAAATGGAAGAAACACAAGAAATTGAGGGGATGACCAGCGAGAAGTGACACGGTTGCATGGCTCACACGACCGCGCGAAATGGAAAAATTCACAGCGACGCGAATGCGTGCTGACGCGAATGCGTGGATTGGAAGCTGCACGAGTGACACGAATGCATGAACGACGCGCACGCGTGGCACGGAAAACGCTGAGTGACGCGAACGCGTGGATGACACGGTCGCGTGACGTGCGCGATCTGCAGAATTACAGAAGTCGCTGGCATAGATTCTGGGCCGCATTTTAACCCAGTTTTCGGTCCAGAAACGCATATTAGAGCCAGGGAACATGCAGAGACGTGGAGAACATTCATTCCGCATAATTTCTAATTTTAGATCTGATTTCTACTCCTCCTCTAGGTTTTCATACACATTCATAATTTAGGATTTGAAGATTTTGGCTTTGGTTATTGAGAAGAGTCTACCTTCGGAACTGGTCATTCTAGTTTGTTTACCTACTTTTCATTTACTCTTTCATATTCTTAACTTATCCAGAGTTGACATTGGATTATTTTTAGAGTTCATTAATACAAGACTATTTTTATTTTAATTGATCTCTTTGATTATTATTTATCATGTCTCTTTTTATTTTTCCTCTTAATTTTGTGAAGTCTATATTTATGATAATAGAGTAGTTGCCCAACTTGATTGGGAGTTGATTAAAAAGGGAACCTTGAGTTGGAATACTCAAGAGTTCAATTGTAATTGGTTCGTTTTTGGTTGACTTGTTAGTCACTAACTCTAATCCTTCCTAAGGGAGAGGATTAGGACTTGTGAATAGAAGTTGACTTTTAACTTGACTTTCCTTCATTCGTTAAGGGTTAACTAAGTAGAAACAACTACTAATTATTAATTGATTTTGAGAAAATTCCAACAAGGATAGAACTTCCGATTAATCTTCTCCCGGTCAAGATTTTTATTTAAATTACATAAATTCTCTAATTTAATTTTCTGTTCATCAAACAAAAAAAAAACATTTTGAAAAACCTCTGATTAGTAAAATAGCACATCTTCCTGCAACTCGTTGGGAGACGACCTGGGACTCATACTCCCAGTAATTAATTTATAAAATTTGTGACAACTTTTTTCTAAATTGACAAGTGGATTTTTGTTGGTTAAGAGCTGTACTTGCAACACCATTTTTCTTAATAATTCTTAATCTGCCAATTTCTGCCACGTCACTCTTATTGAAACAAATGGCACACATTAATTTAAATGATAACATTTAAATATGCTCTTTTGTTAAATAGACAATACAATTCTGCTAGGTAGACAACGAAAATTATGAACAATGTGAACAATGAGCTGCATCCGTAGGTCCAATAACACCTTTACTTATTTTCATCTTGACTTATTTTTACCTTTACTTATCCTAAACCCTAATTTTACCACAACCATTCCACCACCGCAGTGTCTATGATGACGCTCATCGCCGCCTCCCCTGTGACGTCACTCATTGTCGCCTGAACGAAGCTTCTCAGCGTCGCATTTGCCCACCGTCACCACAACGAAGCCACCTTTTTCCTGCCACCTTGTCGCGCCGTCGTGTCTTCTCCTCTTCCAACAAGACGCGAGTACCCGCGCTGTTACTACTCCTCACGCACTCCGTTCGATGCGTCCTCCCCAGTGCCGCGTCCCTGCCCAGCGTAGTTGCTGCTGAGCCTCAAACCAGCACCGACAGACGACCGTCCTCCCTGCCGCACGTCTTCACGGCCAAGGCAAACCCAATCCGTCACTGCACCACCACCCTCCCCACCGTGAGTTCCCTGTGTTTTTATCGCATTCATACCTGTTTCTTTTTTCGAGCCATATATTGGAGGGAGAAGAAATTGGGGGTTTTCTTTTAGTGGTGTTTAATAATGAACATCCACATCTTAGTGAAAAGACCATCCACCATACATAGTAAAATGAACATTCTGCGAAGCATGTGCATTCAGAATCAAGCAAATCAAGTAAAACACCAATGGTATACCCAAATAAACATCCATTTTAGAATGAAAAGAACCTTCTACATACATCATAAAGTGAACATCCAACTTAGTTGATAAGAAACAAGTAATGAGACAGCAGTTGCGGGGATACTAGGGTCGCGATACAGCAATGATGACGGTGACACATGATTATGAGAGAGCAGTTGCAAAAAAATTAAAAGAATCAAAATTATGATTAAATCTAATTAATTTATAATTTGATTTTTAAAAATAAAATTAATTTTTTGTATTATGATTAAACTTAATTAATTCAAAATTTTATTTTTAAATTAAAATTATTTTTTTAACCTATTATTTACGTTGTTCAAAAAATTAAAAACGTTGTTCTCTTATATTTTCTTTTGGCAATAACTTAAAAATTTTCAATTAACTGATTCAACGTATAGGCAATGGAACAACAAAGATTAAGGTAATTAAAGTTGTGTTAATATTTCATATCCATTATTTACAAAAAAAAACATATTTATATATAAATATATAATATATATTTTAATTTATTTTTAATATATATTTTACATTGATGGCCATTTTAATATATATTTAATATGGTCAATTGATTTAATAATCAACTTTTATCAACCTATCCTCATTGACGGACTACTAACAAAACCAAAAATATAAAAAAAAATAAAAATAAAAAAGAAGCTAAGGCTTATGAGATTTGTAAAAAGACAACAAATAAATAAAAAAAGATAGAGCATACTTGATTACTTGAATCACCAGGCACGCTTACATATATATTTTTTTATTAATCTCTAATAATCATGCCAACATATAATTATTATAAAGCATTTTCCCCTTTATTTGGTCTCAATTATCAAACCACGAATACGTTTAAACTTTTCAACTTGTAGTTGTTGGTTTTGACACAACTTATTGAATATTTGAGGTATATGAGGGCTGGGGCTGTGGGCAGCGTATGCATGACATATATTTGCAATTTATATGAAGATTAAAGCTCATCTCCAGAGTGATACTAATACACATCTCATATAATTAATTAATTAGAGATCATTGTATTTTTATAGTTAATAAACAAAAATACTTTTTCTTTTTCTTTTTGAAATTATTATAATAATATAATTGTAAAAAGATTTACATAAATAATCAAGTATATATTGCGCGTACAAATAAAAATAACTATTTTTTAAATTTATTATTTAAAAACATTTAATAAACACATTAATACTTAATTAGCCATATAAGTGTGTATTCACTAGTTAGCATCACTACTCTTATCGCAAATTGTCATATTTAAATAGTTGTTGTTTTGGCCGTTTTATGCAAAAAGGTCAAATGTGATGATGTTCACATGGGGCAACTTCCATGTATATATAATATACTTCAGTTCATTTTCGATTATTATATGTATAATTATATGTTAGACAATCTTCATACAAGTTCGATCCCTAATTTGTATGAACTAGCTAGTAACCACCAATATATACTATATTATTGCTCTCTTTGAAAATAAAAAGTCAAAAGGTAGAACTTCAGCTTAATTGTGCGGTCTAAAACAGAGTATATTTCAGCAATGTCTCTTCAGAAACTACATATGTTATATATATATATACATATATTTTTTTTCCTTTTTTATTTTCAACAAAAGTTTAGGTGGCATCGAAAGCAAATACTGCAAGTCAAGTAGACTTCCAATATTGCTGTAAAATGTTTTTTTTTTTTTCCTTCTCTCAAAAAGTTTTATGCTCAATTATGCTATACAAACTACAGAGAGCGCTCTAAATTCCTAATGACACTTTTATTTTTTGAAAGAAAATAATTAAAAATAAACTTTTTTCGGTTAGTATTAGTTTAATTTTTTTTTTCTTATTTTAATCTTTATTCATCCCCTACTTTATTAACCGAAAAAAGTTAATTTCTAGCAAAACTTGTATTTAGTCACTTCATTCCAATATTACATAACAAATATAAATGAAGCTAGCTTAAAATGATAAGAAAAAAATAAAATAAAATTATTGGCATACCATGTCAAAATTAAAGTGGCTAGCTAGCTTCCCCTCTAGGTCAGTTCATCAAGCCAATCCAATTTACCAATAAATTTTTAAAAATATTATTTATATACTAAAATTAATTACTAAAATTAATTATCAATATATTTATATATAAATATATATAATTTAATTTTTTTAATAAATATTTATATTATAATAAATATTTTATACTAACGAACTAATAGTTAATTTTAATATACACGTAACATAGTCCTAATTTTTTAGGTTATTAAGCGCAAATCTTGGGTGTTGGTTGGTAAGAAGCTAACGACTAATCCTTAATCCACCATCTAAATTCACCTTCGAGTGGTAGAAAGCTCGCCATGAAATCTATTACATGTCATCTCTAAAGATCAAACCTAGGCTACGATATCACATTTAATTTAATCAATCCAAGCAACTCAACCAACTCACTATAATCAAGATTGGATGCATTTCCATAAATTTAATAAGCATTCACAAAGATATTTAATATATCTTAAGTGTTAGAGATATAATTATTAATGTTGTCTTCTCCTATTAGCTTAAATTTTTGGAATGAGTGGTTTCATAACATAGTATCAGAGCTTTATATCCAAAAAGTCAAGAGTTTTCATTAGCTTAAATTTTTGGGATGAGTGGTTTTATGATTATGTTCATTATTTTTAATTGGATGATTATTTCTTTTGATTCGATTTACTCATGCACAATTAACAATAGTTGGATATTCAATTCTTTAGTTGTGCAGATGGTTATCCTAATGTTAAGATTTAGGAGGTAATTTGGGGGTGAAGTATTTTTTTACTTTATTAGGTCAATTCTAAAGTCTATTGTTCACATTGTTTACAAAAATTATTATCTACCTAACAAAACTGTTATTTAAAACAAAAACAAAAAATTGAAACTAGCATACTTATGATAAATTTTTTAGTCATGAAACTATTTCTGTTAAAACTTTTTTTGTCTAATTCCCCGCCTTATGCATATAATAACTTATTTAGGATTTTTGTAAATTTTTCTATAGTCTTTGTTCTCTTTTATTATTAGTCTTATACTATTTTATTTTAGAGTTAACAATGATTGAATTTTAGATTTTTAATTTATAATATTTTAATACTATATCATGAAACTATTTTTTTAAAATTAAATTAATAAAAAAAGAAAATAATTATACTTCTAATAGTTTAAATATATATGCTAAACTCCCAACTATTTTTCATTACAAAGGAAAAAAAAAAAGGGGGGTCATTCTCATATAGCAAAAGAAGTGCAAAAAAGAGAAGGGATCGGAAGGGCTATATCAATTATTAGTTACAACAACATGGTTTCAACTCATCATGCATGACGAATTATATACATATATAACAATACGAATAACCTTTTATTAGCTCATCAAATAATGTAATATTAATAATAACTATGTCAAAGTCAAACTTCTTCTTATAATGTGTCTATTTGGTCGGTTATATCTGTATGTGTGTTCGGCGTTCACTATGAGGAATCATGGCCAACTATGAAATTGAGACATAGAAGACTGTACTCCGCTATAAACTATAAAATTCAGTTATTGCGCCCAATCATGTTCCATTCTTGAACCATGATTCTTGTGAAAAAAATGATTAATTCCAAGTTTAATTTAATTCAACACACAAAATATACATATTCTTTATGGATGAGAGAGTTGAAACCTTTTGCACAAAAATTTGTGTGCGTATATGTTAGCCAGATAAAATAATGGCCCCCGTTCATAATATCTATCTCTCAGAGCGTCACGCATGTCAATACGCTAAAAAGAAATAAAATAAAAAAGGTATAGAATAAAATTATTTGGAACTGTCCCCCACACTAACATGTAAGCATGTGAAGATATATAGTATATAGTATTTGGCATTTAATCATTGATGAACTCTATGTATCTCACGAGAACAACTTTGATGATTTGTTTCACAGGTAGGATCACACTTTGCTGGATGAGGTGTGCTATTTTATTTTATTGATTAAACTTTATTTACAAATTTAATGGCAGAAAATTAATTTGAATTAATTAAATAGTTAATTTATTTATCTGTTTAAATAAGTATAAAAAATTTAAATTATATTTTATATAGAATAATTTATTAATTATACGAATAAATTTTTAACTGAAAATTTAATTTACAATGAATTAATTCTTGACCTTTACCTGTTTAATTGAAGAATACTGTAGAAAAAAAAAATTAGTGGCAGGATTTATGTAGCACCTTCCATTGTTTCCATGAGGCTCATTCATAGCCTATAGGCTAATAAGATACATATGTTAGGTATGTATATAATAAGATTGATTATTTTGGTATAACTGTCTCGTCTAGCTTATTGATTAGAGATGATAATTAACTAATTTGAAGCCTACTTGAAAGTAACCATCCTGCCCCAGCTTAATTGGGGTTAGTTGGTATACAAGCAAATATGGACATACATCCGGTGGCATCAGTACATGTTAGGTCCCATTCGGGTTTAAGTCAAATTCATACACTTAATACTTAATTAAACCTTGCATCTTATACTATTTATAATTAATCATCTTATACTCTAGTTAGTTAAGCATGCATTTTGCATTCTTGTAATTGTTTCAGTTATTACCATTCTATTTTGTTTCTTAGCTTACATGTCTGAGGCGAGGTTTATGATGTCTATGATTATAATAGTTCAAATATGTAAACAATTTTAACAAAAAAATTATTAATTAAAGTCATATTTTTATATTTTAATAATATTTTTTATTATTATCTTTTAAATTAAAAACCGTTGAGAAATAGTAAAAAATGTATGTTATTTTAATTTTAACAATACTTTTAAATATTATTAAAATGATATAATTAACCACCATATATATATATATATATATATATATATATATATATATATCATGTACCTTTTATATTATAATCTAATAATTAAATTTGTTTTCTATAAAGAAAAGCTATTAAAGTATCTGAACCACCACTAATGAGAATTGAGCAGTTTGAGAGAAGAGAGAATATAGAAGGTAGAAAGAAAAGGGAACGAATGAGGTTGAAGAGAATGTTTACATGCATTAACCAACCTTAGTAAAAAATAGTTACAAACCTACCAAGTAGGTTCATTTCTTTAAATTATCTTATTTACGTGTCACACAAATTTTGAATACAATATTTATTTAATATTGTCTGATATATATATTTTTCGTATTTAATTATATTTTAATAAAAAATAAAAAATATTTAGATATATTTAAATAATATATTTAATTTTATTTTTAATTTATATTTTTTAAAAAAGTTTATAAGTAATATATATTATTATTTATTTAAATAAAAAATATTTTAAATATTTTATATAATTAAAAAATATTAAAAATATTTAAAATATTATTGTAATTTATTTAAAAAATTATTTATATATTAATATATGTATGTTTTTGTATCTTATAAAAAAAATTAAAATTCGTGTGTTTATATATTTCTAGTTATGGTATTGTGTTCTATATTCATATTAGTATCTGAATTTCGTAGTTACCTAGTTAATATTATTTATACATTGAGTAAGAGCTGATCAATCATAACTTAGTGAGGGATCATTTTATTTTATTTTTTGGTTAGCATTTCATTTTGTAATATATCATATATTATAAGATTTGACAAAAGTTAAGTATGGGTGGCAATATATAGATAAAGTAGGATAAGGTCAAAGCTCCGTGCTAATCCTATTTGCAAGTATGTATCCCTCATTTTAAATTCTACTTACACTCAAATTTCTAATCCGATCCGATTTACAAAAACAAACTTATTTTCACTAAAGCACAACATTTAATCATTTTACATGTTATAATATTAAATATTATTTGTTTATAATTAATAAATTGAACTACTAACTTGTTGATGCAGTATTTATACAAAAACAGAAATTTTGGTTCAAATATTTACTTATTTATCATGTGTATATATATTTTTTATGAACATTTACACAGGGACGGACCCAAGTACAGCAATGAGGGGGCACTTGTCCCCAAGGTGTTATTAATTTTTGTTTTAAAAATATAGTTATATATAATATGCTCCCACTTTAAATTTTAAATGACTCCACTACAAATAAAATAAATTCAATTAGCTAAAGTTTTAAATTTATTTTTTTTTATTTTTCTATCATTTTGATTATTATTTAACCTAATTAAATTTAATTATTGTACCGTTACTCCTTTATTCTCTTAAACCATTTTTTTATTTTTATATTTTCAACATTCTTTTTCTATTCCTTATTTAGTGGTCATCTTCTTTTCATCAAAAAATAAATTTTAAATTCTCCAATTTTTTTATATAACTCTCTATGACTCTATGTATCTTTCAGTTTTATTATTTCTCTTTTTTATATTTTTAATTATAATTTTTAATTCAAACAATTATAGTTTAGGTATTAATTTAATATTTTATTTTTTTCGTGACTTTATATATTTTATTTTATTCTCGATCTATTCATCCTTATTACTTATTTTTTTATCTTTTGTTCTATTATATGTACCTATGTTGCATATAAAATTTTAAAATAAACTGATTAATTTACCAATTTAAAATATTTTTTATTTTTAAAAATAATGATAAAAAATATTTTAATTACAATATATAACTAAACAGATGTATAAAATCTTTCGTCTAACATTATATCAAAATTAAATTAAAAAATATATAACAAATTTAATTATTTTTAAAAAAATAAAAAAATTATAAATTATGTTTCTATTATTTTATATAAACATACTTTTATATAAAGATTTAATTTTTCTAGTATTTATATATAATTCTAATTTCAAATTATAAATACTAATGTATCATTAAGCGTTAATATGCCAGTTAATTGACTTAATTTAGTCTTTTTTTATTAAATGTGTATAAAAAATTTAGAATAATAAATTATCTATAGTTTAATAAAAATATTTTAATTTTAAGTTTTAGAAATAAAAAAATATTTTTTTTATAAATTATATATAATGAATAGTATTTTAAGAATAAAAATATTCCCTAACACTTTCTAATTTTTATATTTCCGTATAATTAATAATATTTAACAAAATTTATTTAATATATATATATTTTTGCCCCACTCCTAAAATTTTCTGGGTCCGTCACTGCATTCACATTATATATTAGAATGAGTTGGACTGCCAGCCCTCGTTAAAGTTGCTTAAATAGTCATTTTTTAAAATATTTAAAAAATTGCTACCTTAATAACATTAGAACAAAACCCTAGCCCTTTAAGCAATTATTGGTATTGAAAATTATAAAAGTTAAATATTTGGACCGTACTAGTTTACCATGTATGCAACATTCACATGCTTAAAATCCAGAAAACCATAGCCCTTTAACCAGGCCAAATTCAATTGCGCATCAATAATATGTCGATATTATATTGATTAGCTGGGTTAATTAATCAAACTTTTATATTAGATTGAAATGTATGTGCATAACAGCTGAGACAAACGGCGGCTATTGTACTTAAATTAATACAAATCTATCTAGGAATCTTTCATAATCTCTTGCAAAATAGGAGTATCACCACAAAGCTATAAGGAGCACTAGGCAACCATAATAGTTAGAGACAAACATAAAAAGCACATATACAAAAGAACAAACAACTTTTTAACACAGAAAAATAAAAAGTAGATTTTTTTCTTTAAGATATTATTAATATCATAAAATCACTTATCTCATAATTTAACTTGTTAAATTAAAATATATAAACTATTATAGATTTAATACGTCTTTTTACATAAAATCTTCTTTTCTTTAGACTTCGAATGCAGAAAAAATTTATTTAGAAGTTGAAAATTCAAAATTTTTAATAATTTATAGTGTATTTATTTTTAAAAATAATTAAAAGTTTTCTGTTAAAACTAACCTTAATAAGTACATTAAGAAATTAAAGGTTCTAGCAAAATCTTAAAAAATTTAAAATATACTAACCAACAGATATTTTAAGTATCAACTATCAACCCCTAAAAAACACAACATGGATACTTGGGGACCTAATTAATAATAATTTTCCTACATAGTTTTCAGATAGAGAGAGACACATAATAATTAATAATCACCTAACAGCTTATACTGATATAAAAAATATATAAATAATTATATTTCTAATATATTTTTTTATATAAAGTTTTTTTTTTTAAATTTGTATAATTTTTTCGTAGGCCTTCTTTCTTCTTTTTTAGTATTGTCATATGCTGTTCTTTATTTTTTAGAGCAATAAAAATCAGATTCTAGATTTTTAGATCATACAAATTTTGATATTATGTATCATAAAATTATTTTTTTAAATTAAATTAATAAAAAGAAACACGTGAATAATTATATCTCTAATATTCATAAACTAAAAAAAATTTAGGCTGCTGATGATATTATTAATTTTGTCTCCTTTTAGTAATTTTTGTTGTATAGTTACACGGTTTAATTTAATCAGACTTTTATAAATAGCAAAATTGTTATTAATCGATCGATTATTACATTTATTTCATTATCATCGTCAGAATTATCTAAAATAGTTTAGATAAAAGATTAAAAGAAAAGAGTTGAATTGTGAAATAAGCGATCAAGTTAAAGTAATAAAATAATTATTTTTAAATTAAAATAATAAAATTTACAAATAATAAAAATGATAAAAATGTTATCTACATATTAAAATTGATTACCAAATCAACTATCAAATGAATTATTATATATTTATTATAATATATATTTTATATTTTAATACATATTTTATATGAATATAATTAATTTGGTAACTGATTTTTGTATTTACCTATTATAATTATAAAAGATATTATATATAAATTCAAATAAAGGTGATTGATTAAACCAAAAACTAAGAAGAAAAAATCAGAAAAAGAAGACAAACAGAATTCCATTTTTACATGGTCCAAGCAAGGGGCCTTAGTGAATGAAAAAGGTGTGTTTTCTGGTCTGTCCTAATTATTAATTAGTTAATATAATATTTGTTTTTTTTCTTTCTCAATTCTAGAAATTAACCAATTAATACACTTCACAGTTCACACACACATGGGTTGCCACCATTGCAGAACAATAAGCAAATGGTAGGTTATGTTATACCGAATACTTTCATGTCCTTTCTCTTCCAAGTTTTGTTTTTAGCTCTATGTATATATATATGTCCATGGCTCCATGCACGGCAATGTGCTTTCAAAGAAAATAAATAAAAATAATAATAATTTTAAATTATTCAATAGTATTTTTTTTAATATTTTTTTTATAAAAGCCACTGTGAGCTCCACCCACTATAAATAGCTAGCAAGACCTATAAACAAAAAGTTACAATCAAACCCATCAATTTAGTGGGGTTTTGCCTAAATAGGCGCTGTACACTGTACACAATCCTATAATAACCAATTAGCTCTAGTCAAAAGCCAAAAACGAAAAAAATAACACAAGAAGAAGTTCTAATCAATATTAGCATCTAATTAATTTGAATTCTAAATAAAATTCAGTTTAATTAACATAAGTCCACAAAATTATCCTAACATCAAATATTGCATATAATTTATAATCAAATATAATTTTTTCTTATTAAGCGTACCAAACAAATTAAATCCTGAGAATCTCTATGTTCCAGAATCGCATTAGACCTAGCTAGTCAAGTTAATATATATTGGCTTTGCATTGCTAGCATATACTTCTTTGTTTTAAAATAACTACAGTTTTCACTTGTTTATACATTAAAACCCTACTGCATTTAATTAAATTTAAAATGAAATGTAAAAATATTAACTTTTTTATTTATTAAAAAAATTAAAAACACACTTATTTTAAAAGGAAATAACTTTTGGATTTGTTTAGTGATTAGCTCACTTATTTGCTACTTAAACAAGTGTTGAGAGTTTGAATCCTATTTTATGTATACAGCAATTTATTAGCCAACAATAAATTTTTAATAAAATTTTGACCTGCGACAAATTATCTTTATCTTACAAAATTCATAAATACCGGGGAAAAAAAAAAGGAAAAGCGTGTCATCCATTATGAAATTACATGCACTTGATTCTGAACCCACTCAAAATCTATCTGTACTCATTCTGCATTATCATAAGCTCATCATCATCTATCTCTTTCCTTCTTATGTTGGTTGAAGATTCCTAAATTTGGATATGAAATTATTATAATTGGATATGGCTTAGTATGGGTATAGAAAAAGAAGCTGAGGCTAAAATACAAGGGGCAGTGAAGCTTTTTAAGTTCACTGGGTTAGTGGGTTTTATCTATTTAGCTGCACCATTTCATAGGCATGCATGCATATCCTTATCACTACAATAATGGATACATCAATAATCAATCATTAATATAACTTCATTACATGTGATTTTTTGTTATATTTGTTATTTATTTTCTGATGTTACTTATTTTAGTTTGTTTAAGTCCCATATTATAAGTAAAAGATAAAAAAAATTATGTAAAAAATTAACATGACGATGAGAAGGATTCATCATCCTATATGCATCATTGGATCCTTTAAATGAAATAATAAAATTATGTGTATTTTTGGGAATGTGGAAAGCACAAATAGCAATGCTGCAATGTCATCCACTTTATTTTCCTAGTGGCCATTTTTCTTCTATAACCAGTCACTGTCATTTAGATATTGCACCACCATAACCAAAAGCTCTCCTTCTTTCTTTTCTTCGCTTTGGGCTCCACAAGATTATCTACTTCTTGAAGTTTTGCACTTTTAATTTGTTCATCATTTCCTATATTACCCTCTTTTTACCCTTCACTTGGAAATCATAGATATGAGACAACTTTACCCTGTTATTTTTATATAATATGGAAAGTTTTACTTTAACTCGTTCAAAGAAAGTGATCCTTTGAACTTCCTCATTGAAACATGAACTAGTGGTTATTTTATTAATGAAAATAGTATACACAATAAAATTTATGATACAATACAATACTACGTTTATATTTATATTTATATTTATATTTATATTTATATTTTAATGGTAAGATTAAAGTGGACATATAAAAAATAAAATTAAAATTGTTCTCAGGTTTGTTGTATACAAAATTAAAACTGGATGAAAAATCTCCAACTCAATAAAAAGAAAAACCCATATTTAATAGAATAATATTTTTAGGTCAACAGCTATCTATTCATTATATTGGCTCGAAAAATCACTAATTCGAGAAGTGTTATAATTTACCTTTTAGGAGAATAACTATTTTTTTTAATTAGTAGTTGTAGCTCTTGATCACTAGAAAGTGGAAGAAAGATACATATGTTTGATAAATATACTAGTTGATGTTGAATTAGTGCAAACAAAATCAGTTAGCTAGTGAGTAGTTAGTTTGTGATCAATCGATTAGTTAGTTAGCTGTAATTAAGCACATGTCAATTAATTAGTTAGTTAGTGGTTAGTTTAGCTTGTGAATCTCAATATGACAGCTGGAACTCTTCTACCATAAGTGGCTAGGACTAAGTTAATATTGTCAATATTGAATTTACTTTACCAATTCAATTCAGAATTACTCGGAACCTTCTTTCTCTCCTTTCTTTGTCCTTACTCTATCTTCGTTTTTGAACTCTTCCCGCTTTTTACTCCCTCTCTTGCTTGAGCCTAATATTTTTTGTAACACCTCAACTTTTGACACGTTATGACCAATGTCAATTGTCTAGGTGTTATTTGTCGTAGGGACCTACTTGGCTCTAGACTTAGATTTCATAAGCAAATGTTATTATAAGTCTATCGGTTTAGGATAATTAACTTATTTATCATGAAAAATCATTAGTTGCTCGCAAGATTAAAACTTAAAGTCATATCATACTTTATCAATTTCCATCACAGGCACAACCACAAAATAACAATCTAATTATTCTAACCCTTCTTGTTGGTGTCAAAAATCGAAGGGCTTCGCTCTTAAGTTCACTTGCTCGGCTACAACACCTAATGCATCACAATTTAATTTGATTCATCATCATCATTATAGCCTTGAAGTCAAATTCATGATCACAGAAAAAGAAAAGATGAAACACTCACCTCCTTGAGCTAGGTGGTTCGGTGGTTCAGAGAAGTTAGGAAAAATGCTCTTGACCTACACAAACTAGAAGGAAAAACAAGGTTGGTCTTCTTGATAATGATGGAAACTGATTTGAATGTAGGAAAAGGAATCAAAGCTAGCTTACCTAATGTGGGGTTCTAAATCAGCAAAGGTTGATGGAAGAAGATGAATGTTACGTTCCTTTATGAAAATCGAAAGGTTGAAGAAGGTTACATGATGGCCGTTCTTCTGCTAGGTCACTCTTGGTCTTCTTTCTTTTTCTTTCTCTGGACTAGGTGATATGTCTTGTAGGTGTTTAAGTGAATGAAGGCATGACATGTATGAGTTTTGTTATATGCTTCGTGGCTTAAGGGGAAGGATGACGCAACACATGTATTTAGGATTAGTGACTAAGCTTTCACTAGGTTTGTTAGTTAGTTGACTGATGAGCGGATAATTTATACGCTTTTTGGCATTGTTTTTAGTATGTTTTTAGTATGTTTTAGTTAGTTTTTATTATATTTTTATTAGTTTTTATCTAAAATTCATTTTTTTGGACTTTACTATGAGTTTGTGTATTTTTCTGTGATTTCAGGTATTTTCTGACTGAAATTGAGAGACCTGAGCAAAAATCTGATTCAGAGGCTGAAAAGGACTACAGATGCTGTTGGATTCTGACCTCCCTGCACTCGAAGTGGATTTTCTGGAGCTACAGAAGCCCAATTGGCGCGCTCTTAATTGCGTTAAAAATTAGACATCTTGGGCTTTCCAGCAATATATAATAGTCCACACTTTGCCCGAGATTTGATGGCCCAAACTGGCATTCCAAATCAGCTCAAGACTGCCCGGCGTTAAACGCCGGAACTGGCACAGAAGTGGGAGTTAAACGCCCAAACTGGCACAAAAGCTGGCATTTAACTCCAAGAAAAGTCTCTACACATGAAAGCTTCAATGCTCATCCCAAGCACACACCAAGTGGGACCGGAAGTGGATTTTTACGTCATTTACTCATTTTTGTAAATCCTAAACTACTAGTTCTCTATAAATAGGACCTTTTGCTATTGTATTTTCATCTTGGGACGTCTAGTTCTTAGATCATGGGAGGCTGGCCTCACGGCCCTGCCTAGACCTTGTTCTTATGTATTTTCAACGGTGGAGTTTCTACACACCATAGAATAAGGTGTGGAGCTCTGTTGTACCTCGAGTATTAATGCAATTACTATTGTTCTTCTATTCAATTCAGCTTATTCTTGTTCTAAGATATTCATTTGCACCCAAGAACATGATGAATGTGATGATTATGTGACGCTCATCATCATTCTCACTTATGAACGCGTGCCTGACAACCACTCCCGTTCTACATGCAAACAAGGCTTGAGTGGATATCTCTTGGATTCCTTAATCAGAATCTTCGTGGTATAAGCTAGAATTGATGGCGGCATTCTTGAGAATCCAGAAGGTCTAAACTTGTCTGTGGTATTCTGAGTAGGATTCAGGGATTGAATGAATGTGACGAGCTTCAAACTCGCGATTGTGGGGCGTTAGTGACAGACGTAAAAGAATCACTAGATTCTATTCCGACATGATCGAGAACCGACAACTGAATAGCCGTGCTGTGACAGAGCGCGTTGAACATTTTCACTGAGAGGACGGGACTGTAGCCATTGACAACGGTGATGCCCAACATACAGCTTGCCATGGAAAGGAGTAAGAAGGATTGGATGAAGACAGTAGGAAAGCAGAGATACGGAAGGGACAAAGCATCTCCATACGCTTATCTGAAATTCTCACCAATGAATTACATAAGTATCTCTATCTTTATTTTATGTTTTATTCATCTTTTAATTATCAATCCTCCATAACCATTTGAATCCGCCTGACTGAGATTTACAAGATGACCATAGCTTGCTTCATACCAACAATCTCCGTGGGATCGACCCTTACTCGCGTAAGGTTTATTACTTGGACGACCCAGTGCACTTCCTGGTTAGTTGTGCGAAGTTGTGATAAAGAGTTGAGATTGCAATTGAGCGTACCATGTTGATGGTGCCATTGATGATCACAATTTCGTGCACCAAGTTTTTGGCGCCGTTGCCGGGGATTGTTTGAGTTTGGACAACTGACGGTTCATCTTGTTGCTTAGATTAGGTATTTTTCTTCAGAATTTTTAAGAATGAATTCTAGAGTTTCAAGGTGATGTTTTCATCATCACCAAAGCTGATTGATTCTCATCAATTTAGCTCTTGAATGTAATGTCCTGCTGAAGCTTGGCTAGCCATGTCTAATTTCTTTAGACTAAAGCTTTAGACTAACATTGCATGATTCTTGGAATTCTTATTAAAAATTTTGAATCTCTTTATTTTTTTTTTCCATATAATTTTCGAAAAAATCCAAAAAAATTATAAAATCATAAAAACCAAAAATATTTTATGTTTCTTGTTTGAGTCTAGTGTCTCATTTTAAGTTTGGTGTCAATTACATGCATTTTTCGAATTCAATCATGTGTCTTCATTGATCTTCAAGTTGTTCTTGATGATTTCCTTACTCTGATCTTTAAATTCTCTTGTCTTGAGTGTTTTGTTGTTTCTTATATGCATTCTCAATTTGTTAGTGTCAGTAGTATACAAACTTCTAAGTTTGGTGTCTTGCATGCATTGTTTATTTGATCTTAGTGGCATTTTGATTATTCCTCATCATTAAAATTCAAAAAAAAATTTATTTGTGTCTTTTTAAGTCAATAATACAGAGAATTGAAGATTCAGAACATGCAGCAGAGGAATTACACAAAAAAAGCTGGGCGTTCAAAATGCCCAGTGAGGAAGGAAAACTGGCATTTAAACGCTAGCCAGGATACCTGGCTGGGCGTTTAACGCCCAAAAGGGTAGCATTTTGGGCGTTAAATGCCAGAATGGATACCATTCTGGGCGTTTAACGCCAGGATGGCACAAGAGGGAAGATTTTGTTTTTAAGTCAAATTTTTTTCAAGTCTCCATAATTTTTCAAAATCAAATCTTTTTCAAATCATATATTTTCAATCATATATTTTCAAAATCAATTTCTTTCCATTTTCAAAAATACTTGCTAACAATTAATGATTTGATTCAACATTTCAAGTATGTTGCCTTTTCTGTTGAGAAAGGTTTAATATCTGAATCATATCTTTTAAATTCATTGTTAGCCAAGTCATTAATTTTAAAAATCATATCTTTTTAAAACCATAACTTTTCAATCATATCTTTTTGATTTCTAATTTCAAAATCTTTTTCAAAAATCACTTTATTTCTTTCCCAATCTTATTTTTCAAAAATCATTTACCATTTCTTAAAATTTCTTTTAATTAATTCACTTTAATTTTTGAAAATTTCTTCCCCTCTTCTCACATCCTTTTATTTATGGACTAACACTCCTCCTCAATGCACAATTCAAACTCTATCTCTCTTGATAAGTTCGAATTCTTCTACCTCCTCCTTCTATTCTTCTTTCCTCTGACACTTCAAAGAATCTCTATACTGTGACATAGAGGATTCCATATTTTCTTGTTCTCTTCTCTTTCATATGAGCAGGAGCAAAGACAAAATCATTCTTGTTGAAGCTGACCCTGAATCTGAAAGGACCTTGAAGCAAAAGCTAAGAGAAGCTAAAGCACAACTCTCTGTAGAGTACCTAACAGAAATCTTCAAAGAAGAAGAACCCATGGCAGCCGAAAACAACAATAATGCCAACAATACAAGGAAGGCGCTGGGTGACTTTACTGCACCTACTCCCGACTTCTATGGGAGAAGCATCTCTATCCCTGCCATTGGAGCAAACAACTTTGAGCTTAAGCCTCAATTAGTTTCTCTAATGCCACAGAATTGCAAGTTCCATGGACTTCCATTGGAAGATCCTCATCAGTTTTTAGCTGAATTCTTACAAATCTGTGACACTATCAAGACCAATGGGGTTGACCCTGAGGTCTACAGACTTATGCTATTCTCTTTTGCTGTAAGAGACAGAGCTAGGATATGGTTGGACTCACAACCTAAAGAAAGCCTGAACTCTTGGGAAAAGCTAGTCAATGCTTTCTTGGCAAAGTTTTTTCCACCTCAAAAATTGAGTAAGCTTAGAGTGGAAGTCCAAACCTTCAGACAGAAGGAAGGTGAATCCCTCTATGAAGCTAGGGAAAGATACAAACAATTGATCAGAAAGTGTCCTTCTGACATGTTTTCTGAATGGAGCATCATAGGTATCTTCTATGATGGTCTGTCTGAACTGTCCAAGATGTTATTGGACAGTTCTGCTGGAGGATCTCTTCATCTGAAGAAAACGCATGCAGAAGCTCAAGAACTCATTGAAATGGTTGCAAATAACCAATTCATGTACACTTCTGAAAGGAATTCTGTGAACAATGGGATGAATCAGAAGAAAGGAGTTCTTGAGATTGATACTCTGAATGCCATATTGGCTCAGAACAAAATATTGACTCAGCAAGTCAATATGATTTTTCAAAGTCTGTTTGAAATGCAAACTGCACCAGGCAATATTAAGGACGCTTCATTTGAAGAAGAAGCTTATGATCCTGAGAACCCATCAATAGAAGAGGTGAATTACATGGGAGAACCCTATGGAAACACCTATAATTCTTCATGGAGAAATCATCCAAATCTCTCATGGAAAGATCAACAGAGACCTCAACAAGGTTTCAACAATGATAATGGTGGAAGAAACAGGTTTAGCAATGGCAAGCCTTTTCCATCATCTTCTCAGCAACAGACAGAGAATTCTAAGCAGAGCCACTCTGACTTAGCAACCATAGTCTCTGATCTAATCAAAACAACTTAAAGTTTCATGAATGAAACAAGGTCCTCCATTAGAAATTTGGAGGCACAAGGGGGTTAGCTGAGTAAGAAAGTTACCGAACTCCCTCCTAGTACTCTTCCAAGCAATACAGAAGAGAATCCAAAGGAAGAGTGTAAGGCCATCAACATGGCCGAATTTGGAGAGGAGAAAGAGGCAGTGATCGCCACTGAGGAAGACCTCAATGGACGTCCACTGGCCTCCAATGAGTTCCCTAATGAGGAACCATGGGAATCTGAGGCTCACACTGAGACCATAGAGATTCCATTGGATTTACTTCTGCCATTCATGAGCTCTGATGAGTATTCTTCCTCTGAAGAGGACAAAGATGTCACTGAAGAGCAAGTTGCTAAGTACCTTGGAGCAATCATGAAGCTAAATGACAAGCTATTTGGTAATGAGACTTGGGAGGATGAACCCCCTTTGCTCACCAAAGAACTGGATGACTTGACTAGGCAGAGATTACCTCAAAAGAGACAGGACCCTGGAAAGTTCTCAATACCTTGTACATTAGGCACCATGACCTTCGAGAAGGCTCTGTGTGACCTAGGGTCAAGCATAAACCTCATGCCTCTCTCTGTAATGGAGAAGCTGGGGATCTTTGAGGTACAAACTGCAAGAATCTCACTAGAGATGGCAGACAATTCAACAAAACAAGCTTATGGACTTGTAGAGGATGTTCTGGTAAAAGTTAAAGACCATTACATCCCTGCTGATTTCATAGTCCTAGAGATTGGGAAGTGCATGGATGAATCCATCATCCTTGGCAGACCCTTCCTAGCCACAGCAAAGGCTGTGATTGATGTTGACAGAGGAGAATTGATCATTTAAGTGAATGAAGAATCCCTTGTGTTTAAGGCTCAAGGATATCCCTCTGTAACCATAGAGAGGAAGCATGAAGAGCTTCTCTCAAAACAGAGCCAAACAGAGCCCCCACAGTCAAACTCTAAGTTTGGTGTTGGGAGGCCACAACCAAATTCTAAGTTTGGTGTTGAACCCCCACATTCAAACTCTAAGTTTGGTGTTGGGAGGTTCCAACATTACTCTGAACATCTGTGAGGCTCCATGAGAGCCCACTGTCAAGCTACTGACATTAAAGAAGCGCTTGTTGGGAGGAAACCCAATGTTATATTTATCTATTTTCCTTTGTTATTTTATGTTTTCTGTAGGTTGATGATCATGAGAAGTCACAAAAACAATTGAAAAAGCAAAAATAGAATGAAAAACAGAAAGAAAAATAGCACACCCTGGAGGAAAAGCTTGCTGGCGTTTAAACGCTAGTAAGGGCAGCAAATGGGCGTTTAACGCCCAGTCTGGCACCATTCTGGGCGTTTAATGCCAGAAAGGGGCACCAGATTGGCGTTTAATGCCAGGAATGGGCAAGAAACTGGCGTTTAACGCCAGAAAAGGGCAGCAGCCCGGCGTTTAACGCCAGGATTGGCAGAAAAGGGCGTTTTGCACGCCACTTGGTGCAGGGATGAGCTATCCTTGACACTTCAGGATCTGTGGACCCCATAGGATCCCCACCTACCCCACCACTCTCTCTCTTCTTCACCCATTCACCAATCACCTCAATACCTCTTCCCCAAAAATCCCTCACCTATCAAATCCCACCATTCTCTTCTCCACTCATATCCATTCTTCATAAAACCCCACCCATAATGGCCGAACCCTACCCCTCTCTCCATCCCTATATAAACCATTCTTCACTCCTTCATTTTCACACAACCTAAACACTACTTCTCCCCCTTGGCCGAAGCACAAAGCCCCCTCCATCTCCTTCATTTTCTTCTTCTTCTACTCCTTTCTTTCCTCTTTTGCTCGAGGACGAGCAAACCTTCTAAATTTGGTGTGGTAAAAGCGTTGCTTTTTATTTTTCCATAACCATTAATGGCACCTAAGGCCGGAGAAACTGTAGAACCTATGCACAATTACTCAAGAGGGGGGGTGAATTGAGTATTGCAATAACAATGAATCTTTTTACGAAAGTTAAAGACAATATACAAAAGTGTTATTGTACTAGTATTTTTCCAAGAGCTTAACTCAATTGCTAAGCATTTATAAGGAGCTTTTACTTTCCAATAGACACCAACTCAAATAAATTGATCAAGCTTTTCACCAATCGGACTTAAGCCACTCCTTAAGTACTTACGAAGCTACTTTTCGATCACAATTTATTTGCTCAAAAGTAAAAGACAATAATATTGAAGAGATGAGTTTGGAGAAATACAAACGCTATTTAGAGTGGTTCGGCACAATCCTTGTCCTACGTCCACTTTCTTTCTCAATCGCAATTGAGAAGTTCCACTATTGCCAAGCTTCAAGGTGCTCGCGCAAAACCTTTTACAATCCGAGTCCTTAGTTTCTAACACCTCACGGTATATGATCACCACTCGTATACTAACCCACTCCACTTAGAGATACCTTCTCTAAGATTTGCCTTGAGTACTTAGTATACCTCTTTGGTATCCTCACCGACTATAGTGTTTATAACTCTTGACTCAACCTTGGAGATCACACTCCAATTTACAAGGTGTACAAGAAAACAATTCTCAAAGAATTGTTGAGATGAAATGGGTACTCTCTAGAAGAGTGTATGATTACAAGTTTAGCACTATTGAACCAATTGATATTGCTCTCTCAAATTGTGTATTATAACACCTTAAAAATGTGTAGAATGAAAGAATGTGAACAAGATAGTTTGCAAGTGCTCAAAGATATGAAATAAGGCTTCAATCCATCCATTTATAGATTCTCCAAACCTTAGAAACGTTGGGGAATTAATGGGATGGAGCCTTTATGTCAAAACTAGCCGTTTTTTATGTTTTTGAATTATTTGCATCGATTCATAACACTTTGCATCGATGCAAATGTGTCTTTGACGCTGAAATTTGAATTTTCAGCTAGGTTGCATCGATGCAAACATCTTTGCATCGATGCAACAAGTCGTTGCATGCTTTGCATCGATGCAAGATGAGTGTGCATCGATGCAAACCTTAAAGAATGGCTTAAAATCACTTCAAAATGCTTAGGATTGATCTCAAACTTGTTGGAGTCAATTCCTATGCTTTTGTACCTTTGAAAACAAGTTTTTAAACTATTTGGCTAGCATCGAATTGCAAGATGTGCATCAAAACGTTTTGTGAGTGTGTGTTGAGAGATTTAGCAATTGGTTCTTAACAAGAAGTTACCTAAGTCCTAAGACACTATACTTGTCTTCAAATGTTGTGGACTTGAGTTTCTTGTTGTTGTTGTGTTGCTTTCAACTCTTCATTCCTCAACGTTGAATGTTGGTTGATCTTTCAACATGCTTGTTCATTCAAGTTGTTTGTTGGTTTGTCTTTCATGTCGTTTGTTGGTTTGTCATTCATCAAAACCTACGAATACAAACTTCGCATACAAGCAACATGATTTACAGCAACATGATTTACAATTCCCCCTTTTTGATAATGACAAACCAATTTTGAGGATATGCATTTATAAATGATTTTGAAAGCAACAATAATGCACTTTGTTTTATAGAAAGCTTTGGAGAAGACTTCACAAAAAAATTTTGCAGGAGTTCCCCCTAAATATGTGCATTTGTTCCCTTAAAGGGCGTTTATCAAAGAAAACGATTTAGATATCAAAGTTTTTGCTTAGCGGAAGTCTTTTTGAAATCATTGTTTCGCAAACTTATTTCTTCTTTTCAAATCCTCAAACTTCTTCTTTTTCAAAAGTTCAAAACTTCAAATATCCTCAAACTTTTCAAACTTTTCTTCCCCCTTTTGACATTATCAAAAAGAAAGGAGTTTGAAATGTGTCATAGAAGCATGCATAAAACAATGAATTTTTTTAAGGTCAATTTCTCTATTAATCTCAAGGATGAGATATTCCCTCTTTCAAAAAGAATTTGATTTTCTCTTTTTATATATAACAAGCATGCATAATTCCCCCTAAAGAAGTGAAATATATCAAGGCATGCACATTAACTTAAAATAGGGGTACCAAGCCTATTTTGAGTTATTCACCAAATAAGCATACAAGCATTAATCATTAAACAAATATCAAAGTATTTAAACCATAATAGAAATCCTTAGCTTACTAGGAGTTAGTTTAACAATTCATATAATCAAATAAACATAAAGCAATAAAAAGTGACTTTGGTGCAAAAATGTGGGGTTTTGTTGCTCAAAAATGCCAAATTCACGTGTTTTTGTGCAATTTGGTCGTGTTTGCATCGATGCAATAGGCTTTGCATCGATGCACATAGCACGTCGTGTGCTTTGCATCGATGCAGAGCTTGGTTGCATCGATGCAACATACATCATTTCGCCCAAAATCACCAGATTTTCATCCTTTGGTGGTTCTTTCTTCAATCCTTTGAGTTTCATCATGTATATACTCACTTAAACCATGATAAACTTCAATTTGTTGATCCTCCATTGTTTATAATCTTCAAATTCTTCAATCTACCTCAAGATTAATCGACTTATAAACCTACAAAACAATGGCTAATTGGATATCTCCAATGCTTAAGTTAGTAAGAGATACAAAAAAAAAAGCAATATGAATACAATGAATTCAAACAAATTATATTAGATTAGAATCCAAGATACCAAGTTCATTTCGGATGTTAAAAAAACTTTCTTTACATAAAGGTTTAGTGAAGATGTCCGCTAGTTGTTTACTAGTTTCGACAAATTCAATAACCACATCACCCTTTTCAACATGGTCTCTTATGAAGTGATGTCTAATCTCAATATGCTTGGTTCTTGAATGTTGAACCGGATTCTTGGTTAAATTTATTGCACTAGTATTATCACATTTGATAGGAATGTGATCAAGCATGAGTCCATAGTCCATAAGTTGTTGTTTCATCCATAAAATTTGGGCGCAACAACTACCGGCGGCTACATACTCGGCTTCGGCGGTAGACAAGGCTACACTTACTTGTTTCTTACTATGCCATGAAACAAGAGAGTTTCCTAGCAAGTGACAAGTGCCGCTAGTGCTTTTCCTATCCAATTTGCAACCGGAAAAATCGGAATCGGAATAACCAATCAAATCACAAGTGGATCCTTTCGGATACCACAATCCAACATTTAATGTTCCTATGAGATACTTCATAATCCTTTTTACCGCACTTAAGTGAGATTCCTTAGGATTAGCTTGGTATCTCGCACACATGCATACACTAAACATGATATCTGGCCTACTTGCCGTTAGATAAAGTAATGATCCTATCATGCCTCTATACTTCTTTACATATATGCTTTTACCTTGTTCATCTTTATCAAGGTAGCAAGTAGTGCTCATTGGTGTGTCCATTGCCTTAGCATTGTCCATTCCAAATCTTTTGAGCAGTTCCTTGCAATATTTGGTTTGGCTAACGAAAGTTCCTTCTTTTCCTTGTTTGATTTGCAAACCAAGGAAGAAGTTGAGTTCGCCCATCATGGACATTTCAAATTCACTTTGCATGAGGTTTGAGAAAAACTTGCAAAGTGATTCGTTAGTTGAACCAAATATTATGTCATCGACATAAACTTGTATCAAAAGGATATTTTTGTTTTCTATCAAGATAAATAAAGTTGTATCAACCTTCCCTCTTCTAAAACCCTTTTCTATTAAAAACTTGCTCAAACGTTCATACCAAGCTCTTGGAGCTTGTTTGAGACCATAAAGAGTTTTTTTGAGTTTAAAAACATGATTAGGATTTTCATAATCCTCAAAACCGGGAGGTTGTTCAACATATACTTCTTCTTTAATGAAACCATTAAGAAAGGCACTCTTAACATCCATTTGATAAAGTTTGAAGTTATAAGAGGATGCAAAAGCAAGTAACATTCTAATTGCTTCTAATCTAGCTACGGGAGCATAAGTTTCGTCATAATCAATGCCTTCCTCTTGATTATAACCTTTAGCTACTAATCTAGCTTTGTTTCTAACAATTGTACCATTTTCATCAAGTTTATTTCTAAAAACCCATTTTGTTCCTACAATTGTTTGATTACTTGGTTTAGGCACCAATTCCCAAACGTCATTTCGTTTGAATTGGTTAAGCTCCTCTTGCATTGCCATAGCCCAATGTTCATCATCAATTGCGGACTCAATGGTAGATGGTTCAATTTGAGAAACAAAAGCACTATATGCAAATAAATTTCTAAAAGTGGATCGAGTTGTTACCCCTTTCAAAACATCACCAATGACGTTGTCTAGAGGATGATCCTTTGAAGTACGCCAATCCTTTGGAAGTGCATTTATTTGTGCTTGTGATGGTTCAATTTCTTCAACTTGAACACTATCCTTTGTTGAGCTTGTAGAGGCTTCATTTAAATCTTTTTCTTTGTCTTCACCATTCAAATTTAGTGAATCAAAGTTTTCTACATTCTCATCAAAATCTTTTCTAGCACAATAACGGTTAGTTTCATCAAAAGCGACATGAATACTTTCTTCCATAGTCATGATGCGTTTATTATATACTCTAAAAGCTTTGCTAGTTAAGGAATAGCCTAAGAAGATTCCTTCATCAGCCTTAGCATCAAATTTGCCTAAGTTATCTTTTCCATTATTTAGAATAAAGCATTTACAACCAAAGACGTGAAGGTGGGAAATATTTGGCTTTCTTCCTTTGTACAATTCGTACGGTGTTTTCTTAAGAATAGGTCGAATGATAATCCTATTCATAACATAACACGCGGTACTAACTGCATCCGCCCAAAAGTATTTAGGAATATTAGCCTCATTGAGCATAGTTCTCGCCATTTCTTCTAAATGACGATTTTTCCTTTCAACCACACCATTTTGTTGTGGTGTTCTAGGAGAGGAAAAATTATGCTCAATGCCATTTTCTTCACAAAAAGTTTCAAAAAGATTGTTTTCAAATTCTCCACCATGATCACTTCTAATAGATGATATATGCAAATTCTTTTCATTTTGAATAACTTTGGCTAATCTTTTGAATGCTCAAAATGCATCACTCTTGTTTGCTAGGAACAAGGTCCATGTAAATCGAGAGTAATCATCAACAATAACTAAAGCATAGTAATTGCCACCAAAGCTCATAGTCCTAGAAGGACCAAATAAATCCATGTGCAAAAGTTGTAATGGCCTTGTTGTTGAAACAATGTTTTTGGATTTAAAAGAGGCCTTTACTTGTTTTCCCTTTTGACATGCGTCGCAAAGGACGTCTTTTTCAAAACGTAGCTTTGGTAAGCCCGTGGCTAGGGGATGGTTGGAGTTTATCCAACGCTCAATCATTCCCACTAGCAACCGGTCCGAAGTTACTATAGACCGGGCTATCATGATTCATAGCATCATGATTGGAGAGGAAGTAGAAGTTCATGAGGTTATATCCCAAGAACTTTATAAGGTGGCGGACAAGTCCTCTACCTTGGCAAGGTTAGCCTTCCCTCATTTCACTTGTCACCTCTGTAATTCAGTTGGAATTAACATAGAGGGAGACATCCTCATTGATGAGGACAAGCCCATCACTAAGAAGAGGATGGAGCAAACAAGAGATCCCACTCATGGACATGAGGAAATTCCTCATCATGAAATCCCTGAGATGCCTCAAGGGATGCACTTTCCTCCACAAAACTATTGGGAGCAAATCAACACCTCCCTAGGAGAATTGAGTTCCAACATGGGACAACTAAGGGTGGAGCACCAAGAACATTTCATCCTCCTCCATGAAATTAGAGAAGATCAAAGAATCATGAGAGAGGAGCAACAAAGGCAAGGAAGAGACATTGAGGAGCTCAAGCACTCCATAAGATCTTCAAGAGGAAGAACAAGCCGCCATCACTAAGGTGGACCTGTTCTTTAATCTCCTTGTTCTTTATTTTTCTATTTTTTCGAATTTTTATGCTTATATTTATCTATGTTTGTGTCTTATTACATGATCATTAGTGTCTTAGTGTCTACGCCTTAAAGTTATGAATGTCCTATGAATCTATCACCCTTCTTAAATGAAAATTGTTCTTAATTGAAAAAGAGAAGAATTGCATGAATTTTGAATTTTATAACAGAGTAATTATTTTGATGTGGTGGAAATACTTTTGATTTCTGAATGTATGCTTGAACAGTGCATATGTCTTTTGAATTTGTTGTTCATGAATGTTAAAATTGTTGGCTCTTGAAAGAATGATGAAAAAGGAGACATGTTACTGAGGATCTGAAAAATCATAAAAATGATTCTTGAAGCAAGAAAAAGCAGTGAATTCAAAAAAAAAAGAGAAAAAGAAAAAGAAAGAGCAAGCAGAAAAATCCAATAGCCCTTTAAACCAAAAGGCAAGGGTAATAAAAAGGATCCAAGGCTTTGAGCATCAGTGGATAGGAGGGCCTACAGGAATAACATCCTGGCCTAAGCGGCTAAACCAAGCTGTCCCTAACCATGTGCTTGTGGCGTGAAGGTGTCAAGTGAAAACTTGAGACTGAGCGGTTAAAGTCGTGATCCAAAGCAAAAAGAGTGTGCTTAAGAACCCTGGACACCTCTAATTGGGGACTCTAGCAAAGCTGAGTCACAATCTGAAAAGGTTCACCCAGTTATGTGTCTGTGGCATGGATGTATCCGGTGGTAATACTGGAAAACAGAGTGCTTTGGGCCACGGCCAAGACTCATAAAGTAGCTGTGTTCAAGAATCATCATACTTAACTAGGAGAATCAATAACACTATTCGGATTCTGATTTCCTATAGAAGCCAATCATTCTGAATTTCAAAGGATAAAGTGAGATGCCAAAACTGTTCAGAGGCCAAAAGCTAAAAGCCTCGCTCATCTAATTAATACTGATCTTCATAGATATTTTTGGAATTCATTGTATATTCTCTTCTTTTTATCCTATTTGATTTTCAGTTTCTTGGGGACAAGCAACAATTTAAGTTTGGTGTTGTGATGAGCGGATAATTTACACGCTTTTTGACATTGTTTTTAGTATGTTTTAGTTAGTTTTTATTATATTTTTATTAGTTTTTATCTAAAATTCACTTTTCTGGAATTTACTATGAGTTTATGTGTTTTTCTGTGATTTCAAGTATTTTCTGGCTAAAATTGAGGGACCTGAGCAAAAATCTGATTCAGAGGCTGAAAAAGACTGCAGATGCTGTTGGATTCTGACCTCCCTACACTCGAATTGGATTTTCTGGAGATACAGAAGTTCAATTGGCGCGCTCTCAATTGCGTTGGAAATTAGACATCCTGGGCTTTCCAGAAATATATAATAGTCCACACTTTGCCCGAGATTTGATGGCCCAAATCGGCGTTCCAAATCAGCTCATGACTGCCCGGCGTTAAACGCCGGAACTGGCATAGAAGTGGGAGTTAAACGCCCAAACTGGCACAAAAGCTGGCGTTTAACTCCAAGAAAAGTCTCTACACATGAAAGCTTCAATGCTCAGCCCAAGCACACACCAAGTGGGCCCGGAAGTGGATTTTTACGTCATTTACTCATTTTTGTAAATCCTAAACTACTAGTTCTCTATAAATAGGACCTTTTGCTATTGTATTTTCATCTTGGAACGTCTAGTTCTTAGATCATGGGAGGCTGGCCTCACGGCCATGCCTAGACCTTGTTCTTATGTCTTTTTAACGGTGGAGTTTCTACACACCATAGATTAAGGTGTGGAGCTCTGCTGTACCTCGAGTATTAATGCAATTACTATTGTTCTTCTATTCAATTTAGCTTATTCTTGTTCTAAGATATTCATTTGCACCCAAGAACATGATGAATGTGATGATTATGTGACGCTCATCATTCTCACTTATGAACGCGTGCCTGACAACCACTCCCGTTCTACATGCAAACAAGGCTTGAGTGGATATCTCTTGGATTCCTTAATCAGAATCTTTGTGGTATAAGCTAGAATTGATGGCGGCATTCTTGAGAATCCGGAAGGTCTAAACCTTGTCTGTGGTATTCTGAGTAGGATTCAGGGATTGAATGACTGTGACGAGCTTCAAACTCGTGATTGTGGGGCGTTAGTGACAGACGCAAAAGAATCACTAGATTCTATTCCGACATGATCGAGAACCGACAGCTGAATAGCCGTGCTGTGAGAGAGCGCGTTGAACATTTTCACTGAGAGGACAGGACTGTAGCCATTGATGACGGTGATGCCCAACATACAGCTTGCCATGGAAAGGAGTAAGAAGGATTGGATGAAGACAATAGGAAAGCAGAGAGACGGAAGGGACAAAGCATCTCCATACGCTTATCTGAAATTCTCACCAATGAATTACATAAGTATCTCTATCTTTATTTTATGTTTTATTCATCTTTTAATTATCAATCCTCCATAACCATTTGAATCCGCCTGACTGAGATTTACAAGATGACCATAGCCTGCTTCATACCAACAATCTCTGTGGGATCGACCCTTACTCGCGTAAGGTTTATTACTTGGACGACCCAGTGCACTTGCTGGTTAGTTGTGCGAAGTTGTGATAAAGAGTTGAGATTGCAATTGAGCATACCATGTTGATGGCGCCATTGATGATCACAATTTCGTGCACCATTGACCATGAGGTGCAATCATGGTTTTGGGGGGGGGGGAATTGCTGTCTGTGGAAGCCAAAAGGAAAGAAAGGCTAATGTGGTTGTCTTTAATCATGGCTAAACTATGATTGGGTTAGGTAGGCTAATGGTTTAGTGGATCTTGGAGTTTTACATAAGAATGGCTAAAGTATTAATTTGATTTATCCTATAGCATGAGTATTTTGGGTTAAGAATAGAAATTATGATCATGTACCAATTATTGATTGATGATGCATCTAGCATTGTTCCTCTGCTAATTTATTATTTAGTGAACTTAATAAATTAATAAAATAAAAGAAATTTGATTATAGCGGTAATTAATTAATTACCCAAAACTTATTGTTTGGAAAAGACAAAAAGTTTTAGCACCACGGATTATGATTTTAACTTACTACCTATGACGCATATATATATATCCTTATGCGTGTCGGCGAATGTCATGAGGAACGAGAAAGCTCAGGGCTCATGGGGTAGGGTGGTTACATTCTACCCCCCCTCCAAAAAAATTTTACCCTCAAAATTTCGTTACCTCGAGGGAAGAGATCGGTTTTGGTAGTTTTTCCTGCATCTACGACAAACACCCTCCCTGGCTGTTGTTGTCCAGGGAAAACAAGTTCGGCCCTTCGTCGCGTACTGATGAGCGGATAATTTATACGCTTTTTGGCATTGTTTTTAGTATGTTTCTAGTAGGATTTAGTTAGTTTTTAGTATATTTTTATTAATTTTTAGTTAAAATTCACTTTTCTGGACTTTACTATGAGTTTGTGTGTTTTCAGGTATTTTCTGGCTGAAATTGAGAGACCTGAGCAAAAATCTGATTCAGAGACTGAAAAGGACTGCAGATGCTATTGGATTCTGACCTCTCTGCACTCGAAGTGGATTTTCTGGAGCTACAAAAGCCCAATTGGTGCGCTCTCAACGGCGTTGGAAAGTAGACATCCTGGGCTTTCCAGTACTATATGATAGTCCATATTTTTCCCAAGATTTGATGGCCCAAACCGGCGTTCAAAGTCACCTTCAGAATTCCCAGCGTTAAACGCCAGAACTGGCACCAAAGTGGGAGTTAAACACCCAAACTGGCACAAAAGCTGGCGTTTAACTCCAAGAAGAGTCTCTACACGAAAATGCTTCAATGCTCAGCCCAAGCACATACTAAATGGGCCCGGAAGTGGATTTTTATGTCTTTTACTCATCTTTGTAATTCTTAAGCTACTAGTTCCCTATAAATAGGACCTTTTGCTATTGTATTTGATATCTTGGTAGCTATCTTTAGTCTTATGCTATCTTAGATCATTTGGGGGCTGGCCTCACGGCCATGCCTAGACCTTGTTCTTATGTATTTTCAATGGTGGAGTTTCTACACACCATAGATTAAGGTGTGGAGCTCTGCTGTACCTCGAGTATTAATGCAATTACTATTGTTCTTCTATTTAATTCAGCTTGTTCTTATTCCAAGATATCATTTGTTCTTCAACTTGATGAATGTGATGATCCGTGACACTCATCATCATTCTCACCTATGAACGTGTGACTAACAACCACCTCCGTTCTACCTTAGATTGGGTGGATATCTCTTGGATTCCTGATACACGACGTATGGTTGCTGCTCGCCTGACAACCGAGCGCTCGCCTGACAACCGAGCCACCCATTCCGTGAGATCAGAGTCTTCGTTGTATAAGCAAGAATTGATGGCGGCATTCAAGAGAATCCGGAAGGTCTAAACCTTGTCTGTGGTATTCTGAGTAGGATTCAATGATTGAATGACTGTGACGTGCTTCAAACTTGCGATTGTGGGGCGTTAGTGACAGACGCAAAAGAATCACTGGATTCTATTCCGACATGATCGAGAACCGACAGCTGGATAGCCGTGCCGTGACAGGGTGCGTTGAACATTTCCACTGAGAGGACGGGAGGTAGCCACTGACAACGGTGAAACCCTACATACAGCTTGCCATGGAAAGGAGTAAGAAGGATTGGATGAAGACAGTAGGAAAGCAGAGAGACGGAAGGGACAAAGCATCTCCATTCGCTTATCTGAAGTTCTTACCAATGAATTACATAAGTATCTCTATCTTTATCTTTATGTTTTATTCATATATCACCCATACCCATTTGAGTCTGCCTGACTGAGATTTACAAGGTGACCATAGCTTGCTTCATACCAACAATCTCCGTGGGATCGACCCTTACTCGCGTAAGGTTTATTACTTGGACGACCCAGTGCACTTGCTGGTTAGTTGTGCGAAGTTGTGTTTATGCCATGGTATTGAACACCAAGTTTTTGGATTCATTACTGGGGATTATTTGAGTTGTGAAAAGTAGTGATCACAATTTCGTGCACCAAGTTTTTGGCGCCGTTGCCGGGGATTGTTTCGAGTATGGACAACTGACGGTTCATCTTGTTGCTTAGATTAGGTATTTTTCAGAGTTCTTAAGAATGAATTCTAGTGTTTCAAGGTTATGATCTTATCATCACCAAAGCTGATTGATTCTCATCAATTTAGCCCTTGAATGCAATGTCCTGCTGAAGCTTGGCCATCCATGTCTAATTTCTTTAGACTGAAGCTTTAGACTAACATTGCATGATTCCTGGAATTCTCATTAAGAATTTTGATACCTTTATTTTCTTTTCCACTTAATTTTCAAAAAAAAAAATTACAAAATCATAAAAACCAAAAATATTTTATGTTTCTTGTTGAGTACAGTGTCTCATTTTAAGTTTGGTGTCTTGCATGCATTGTTTATTTGATCTTGGTTCTATTTTCAAGTCAATAATACAGAGAACTGAAGATTCAGTACATGCAGCAGAGGAATTATACAGAAAAAAGCTGGGCGTTCAAAACGCCCAGTGAAGAAGGAAAAACTGGCGTTTAAATGCCAGCCAGGATACCTGGCTGGGTGTTTAACGCCCAAAAGGGTAGCAATTTGGGCGTTAAATGCCAGAATGTGCACCATTCTGGGCGTTTAACGCCAGGATGGCACAAGAGGGAAGATTTTGTTTTCAAATCAAATTTTTTTTCAAGTTTTCAAAATTTTTCAAAATCAAATCTTTTTCAAATCATATATTTTCAATCAAATCTTTTTCAAAATCAATTTCTTTCCATTTTCAAAGATACTTGCTAACAATTAATGATTTGATTGAACATTTCAAGTATGTTGCCTTTTCTGTTGAGAAAGGTTTAATGTTTGAATCATATCTTTTCTTGTTAGGCAAGTCATTAATTTTTAAAATCAAATCTTTTTAAATTGTTTTTCAAATCATATCTTCTCAATCACATCTTTTTAAAACCATAACTTTTCAATCATATCTTTTTAATTTCTAATTTCAAAATCTTTTTCAAAAATCACTTGGTTTCTTTCCCACTTTTAGTTTTCGAAAATTATCAATCAATTTTTCAAAATATTTTTAAAATGTTTTTAATTAATTTTCGAAAATTTCTTCTCCTCTTCTCACATCCTTCTATTTATGGACTAACACTATTCCTTAATGCACAATTCGAACTCCATCTTTTGATAAGTTCGAATTCTCTACTTCTTCCTTCTATTTTTCTTTTCCTCTGACACCTCAAGGAATCTCTATACTGTGACATAGAGGATTCCATACTTTCTTGTTCTCTTCTCTTTCATATGAGCAGGAGCAAAGACAAAAGCATTCTTGTTGAGGCTGACCCTGAACCTGAAAGGACCTTGAAGCGAAAGCTAAGAGAAGCTAAGGCACAATTCTCTGTAGAGGACCTAACAGAAATCTTCAAAGAAGAAGAACCCATGGCAGCCGAAAACAACAACAATGCCAACAATGCAAGGAAGGTGTTGGGTGACTTTACTGCACCTACTCCCGACTTCTATGGGAGAAGCATCTCTATCCCTGCCATTGGAGCAAACAACTTTGAGCTTAAGCCTCAATTAGTTTATCTAATGCAACAGAATTGCAAGTTCCATGGACTTCCATTGGAAGATCCTCATCAGTTTTTAGCTGAATTCTTGCAAATCTGTGACACCGTCAAGACTAATGGGGTTGACCCTGAGGTCTACAGACTTATGCTATTCCCTTTTGCTGTAAGAGACAGAGCTAGAATATGGTTGGACTTACAACCTAAAGACAGTCTGAACTCTTGGGAAAAGCTAGTCAATGCCTTCTTGGCAAAGTGCTTTCCACCTCAAAAATTGAGTAAGCTTAGAGTGGAAGTCCAAACCTTCAGACAGAAGGAAGGAGAATCCCTCTATGAAGCTTGGGAAAGATACAAACAATTAATCAGAAAGTGTCCCTCTGACATGCTTTCTGAATGGAGCATCATAGGTATTTTCTATGATGGTCTCTCTGAACTGTCCAAGATGTCTTTGGATAGCTCTGCTGGAGGATCTCTTCATCTGAAGAAGACGCCTACAGAAGCTCAAGAACTAATTGAAATGGTTGCAAATAACCAATTCATGTACACTTCTGAAAGGAATCCTGTGAACAATGGGACAAATCAGAAGAAAGGAGTTCTTGAGATTGATACTCTGAATGCCATACTGGCTCAGAACAAAATATTGACTCAGCAAGTCAATTTGATCTCTCAAAGTCTGTCTGGAATGCAAGCTGCACCAGGCAGTACTAAGGATGCTTCATCTAAAGAAGAAGCTTATGATCCTGAGAACCCTTCAATGGAAGAGGTGAATTACATGGGAGAACCCTATAGAAACACTTATAATTCTTCATGGAGAATTCATCCAAATTTCTCATGGAAGGATCAACAGAAACCTCAACAAGGTTTCAACAACAATAATGGTGGAAGAAATAGGTTTAGCAATGGCAAGCCTTTTCCATCATCTTCTAAGCAACAGACAGAGAATTCTAAGCAGAACCACTCTGACTTAGCAACTATGGTCTCTGATCTAATCAAAACCACTCAAAGTTTCATGACTGAAACAAGGTCTTCCATTAGGAATTTGGAGGCACAAGTGGGTAAGCTGAGCAAGAAAATTACTGAACTCCCTCCTAGTACTCTTCCAAGCAATACAGAAGAAAATCCAAAAGGATAGTGCAAGGCCATCAACATGGCCGAACTTGGAGAGGATGAAGAGGCCATGAGCGCCACTGAGGAAGACCTCAATGGATGTCCACTGGCCTCCACTGAGTTCCCTAATGAGGAACCATGGGAATCTGAGGCTCACACTGAGACCATAGAGATTCCATTGGATTTACTTCTGCCATTCATGAGCTCTGATGAGTATTCTTCCTCTGAAGAGGATGAGTATGTCACTGAAGATCAAGTTGCTAAATACCTTGGAGCAATCATGAAGCTAAATGACAAGTTATTTGGTAATGAGACTTGGGAGAACAAACCTCCTTTGCTCACCAAAGAACTGGATGACTTGTCTAGGCAGAGATTACCTCAAAAGAGACAAGATCCTGGGAAGTTCTCAATACCTTGCGCCATAGGCACCATGACCTTCAAGAAGGCTCTGTGTGACTTAGGGTCAAGTGTAAACCTCATGCCTCTCTCTGTAATGGAGAAGCTAGGGATCTTTGAGGTGCAAGCTGCAAGAATCTCACTAGAGATGGCAGACAACTCAAGAAAACAAGCTTATGGACTTATAGAGGATGTTCTGGTAAAGATTGAAGACCATTACATCCCTGCTGATTTCATAGTCCTAGAGACTGGGAAGTGCATGGATGAATCCATCATCCTTGGAAGACCCTTCCTAGCCACAGCAAAGGCTGTGATTGATGTTGATAGAGGTGAACTGATCATTCAAGTGAATGAAGAATCCTTTGTGTTTAAGGCTCAAGGATATCCCTCTGTCACCATGGAGAGGAAGCATGAAGAGCTTCTCTCAAAACAGAGCCAAACAGAGCCCCCACAGTCAAACTCTAAGTTTGGTGTTGGGAGGCCACAACCAACTTCTAAGTTTGGTGTTGAACCCCCACATTCAAACTCTAAGTTTGGTGTTGGGAGGTTCCAACATTGCTCTGAGTATCTGTGAGGCTCCATGAGAGCCCACTGTCAAGCTACTGACATTAAAGAAGCGCTTGTTGGGAGGCAACCCAATGTTATATTTTATCTATTTTTCTTGGTTATTTTATGTTTTCTGTAGGTTGATGATCATGAAAAGTCACAAAATGAATTGAAAAAGCAAAAACAGAATGAAAAATAGGAAGAAAAATAGCACACCCTGGAGGAAGATCCTGCTGGCGTTTAAACGCCAGTAAGGATAGCAGTTGGGCGTTTAACGCCCAGTCTGGCACCATTCTGGGCGTTTAACGCCAGAAAGGGGCACCAGACTAGCGTTAAACGCCAGGAAAGGGCAAGAACTTGGCGTTAAACGCCAGAAATGGGCACCAGCCCGGCGTTTAACGCCAGAATTAGCAAAGGGTGCATTTTTGCACGCCACTTGGTGCAGGGATGGCTTTTCCTTGACACCTCAGGATCTGTGGACCCCACAGGATCCCCACCTACCCCACCACCCTCTCTCTTCTTCTTCACCCATTCACCAATCACCTCAACCACTCTTCCCCAAAAACCCCTCACCTATCAAATCCCATCTTTCTCTTCACCACTCACATCCATCCTTCATAAAACCTCACCTACCTCACCATTTAAATTTAAACCACTTCCCTTCCCAAACCCACCCTCCCATAGCCGACCCCTACCCCTCTCTTCACCCTATATAAACCCCTCTTCACATTCACACAACCTAAACACTACTTCTCCCCCTTTGGCCGAACCACAAAGCCATATCCATCTCCTCTATTTCTTCTTCTTCTACTCTCTTCTTTCTTTTTTTGCTCGAGGACGAGCAAACCTTTTAAGTTTGGTGTGGTAAAAGCATTGCTTTTTGTTTTTCCATAACCATTTATGGCATCCAAGGCCAGAGAAACCTCTAGAAAGAGGAAAGGGAAGGCAAAAGCTTCCACCTCCGAGTCATGGAAGATGGAGAGATTCATCTCAAGGGTGCATCAAGACCACTTCTATGAAGTTGTGGCCTTGAAGAAGGTGATCCCCGAGGTCCCTTTCAAACTCAAAAAGAGTGAATATCCGGAGATCCGACATGAGATCCGAAGAAGAGGTTGGGAAGTTCTTACCAAACCCATTCAACAAGTCGGAATCTTAATGGTTCAAGAGTTCTATGCCAATGCATGGATCACCAAGAACCATGATCAAAGTGTGAACCCGAACCCAAAGAATTGGCTTACAATGGTTCGGGGGAAATACTTAGATTTTAGTCCGGAAAATGTAAGGTTGGCATTCAACTTGCCCATGATGCAAGGAGATGAACACCCTTACACTAGAAGGGTCAACTTTGATCAAAGGTTGGACCAAGTCCTCACAGACATTTGTGAAGAGGGCGCCCAATGGAAGAGAGATTCAAGAGGGAAGCCGGTTCAACTGAGAAGGCACGACCTCAAGCCCGTGGCTAGAGGATGGTTGGAGTTTATCCAATGCTCAATCATTCCCACTAGCAACCGGTCCGAAGTTACTATAGATCGGGCCATCATGATCCATAGTATCATGATTGGAGAAGAAGTAGAAGTTCATGAGGTTATAGACCAAGAACTTTACAAGGTGGCGGACAAGTCCTCTACCTTGGCAAGGTTAGCCTTTCCTCATCTCATTTGTCACCTCTGTTATTCAGTTGGAGTTGACATAGAGGGAGACATCCCCATTGATGAGGACAAACCCATCACTAAGAAAAGGATGGAGCAAACAAGAGACCCCACTCATCATGAAGTCCCTGAGATACCTCAAGGGATGCACCTTCCTCCACAAAACTATTGGGAGCAAATCAACACCTCCCTAGGAGAATTGAGTTCCAACATGGGACAACTAAGGGTGGAGCACCAAGAACATTCCATCCTCCTCCATGAAATTAGAGAATATCAAAGAATCATGAGAGAGGAGCAACAAAGACAAGGAAGAGACATTGAGGAGCTCAAGCATTCCATAAGATCTTCAAGAGGAAGAACAAGCCGCCATCACTAAGGTGGACCCGTTCTTTAATCTCCTTGTTCTTTATTCTTCTGTTTTTCGAAAATTTATGCTTATGTTTATCCATGTTTGTGTCTTATGATCATTATTGTCTTAGTGTCTATGCCTTAAAGTTATGAATGTCCTATGAATCCATCACCTCTCTTAAATAAACAATGTTCTTAATTGAAAAAGGGAAGAATTGCATGAATTTAAAATTTTATAACAGATTAATTATTTTGATGTGGTGGCAATACTTTTGTTTTCTGAATGTATGCTTGAACAGTGCATATGTCTTTTGAATTTGTGGTTCAAGAATGTTAAAATTGTTGGCTCTTGAAAGAATGATGAAAAAGGAGACATGTTACTGAGGATCTGAAAAATCATAAAAATGATTCTTGAAGCAAGAAAAAGCAGTGAATACAAAAAAAGAAAAAAAAAGAGAAGAAAAAGAAGAAGGAGAAAAACGAAAAAAAAAGGAAAAAGAGAAAAAGAAAGAAAAAAGAAAGAAATAAAGTTGTGATCCAAGGCAAAAAGAGTGTGCTTAAGAACCCTGGACACCTCTAATTGGGGACTCTAGCAAAGCTGAGTCACAATCTGAAAAGGTTCACCCAATTATGTGTCTGTGGCATGTATGTATCCGGTGGTAATACTGGAAGACAGAGTGCTTTGAGCCACGGCCAAGATTCATAAAGTAGTTGTGTTCAAGAATCATCATACTTAACTAGGAGAATCAATAACACTATCTGGATTCTGAGTTCCTAAAGAAGCCAATCATTCTGAATTTCAAAGGATAGAGTGAGATGCCAAAACTGTTCAGAGGCAAAAAGCTAAAGGCCCCGCTCATCTAATTAATACTGATCTTCATAGATGTTTTTGGAATTCATTGCATATTCTCTTCTTTTTATCTTATTTGATTTTCAGTTGCTTGGGGACAAGCAACAATTTAAGTTTGGTGTTGTGATGAGCGGATAATTTATACGCTTTTTGGCATTGTTTTTAGTATGTTTCTAGTAGGATTTTGTTAGTTTTTAGTATATTTTTATTAGTTTTTAGTTAAAATTCACTTTTCTGGACTTTACTATGAGTTTGTGTGTTTTCAGGTATTTTCTGGCTGAAATTGAGGGACCTGAGCAAAAATCTGATTCAGAGACTGAAAAGGACTGCAGATGCTGTTGGATTCTGACCTCCCTGCACTTGAAGTAGATTTTCTGGAGCTACAGAAGCCCAATTGGTGCGCTCTCAACGGCGTTGGAAATTAGACATCCTGGGCTTTCCAGTAATATATGATAGTCCATATTTTGCCCAAGATTTGATGGCCCAAACCGGCGTTCAAAGTCACCTTCAGAATTCCCAGTGTTAAACGCCGGAACTGGCACCAAAGTGGGAGTTAAACGCCCAAACTGGCACAAAAACTGGCGTTTAACTCCAAGAAGAGTCTCTACACGAAAATGCTTCAATGCTCAGCCCAAGCACACACTAAGTGGGCCTGGAAGTGGATTTTTATGTCTTTTACTCATCTTTGTAATTCTTAAGCTACTAGTTCCCTATAAATAGGACCTTTTGCTATTGTATTTGATATCTTGGTAGCTATCTTTAGTCTTATGCTATCTTAGATCATTTGGGGGCTGGCCTCACGGCCATGCCTAGACCTTGTTCTTATGTATTTTCAACGGTGGAGTTTCTACACACCATAGATTAAGGTGTGGAGCTCTACTGTACCTCGAGTATTAATGCAATTACTATTGTTCTTCTATTCAATTAAGCTTGTTCTTATTCCAAGATATCACTTGTTCTTCAACTTGATGAATGTGATGATCCGTGACACTCATCATCATTCTCACCTATGAACGTGTGACTGACAACCACCTCCGTTCTACCTTAGATTGGGTGGATATCTCTTGGATTCCTGATACACGACGCATGGTTGCTGCTCGCCTGACAACCGAGCGCTCGCCTGACAACCGAGCCACCCATTCTGTGAGATCAGAGTCTTCGTGATATAAGCAAGAATTGATGGCGGCATTCAAGAGAATCCGGAAGGTCTAAACCTTGTCTGTGGTATTCTGAGTAGGATTCAATGATTGAATAACTGTGACGTGCTTCAAACTCGCGATTGTGGGGCGTTAGTGACAGACGCAAAAGAATCACTGGATTCTATTCTGACATGATCGAGAACCGACAGCTGGATAGCCGTGCCGTGTCAGGGTGCGTTGAACATTTCCACTGAGAGGACGGGAGGTAGCCACTGACAACGGTGAAACCCTACATATAGCTTGCCATGGAAAGGAGTAAGAAGGATTGGATGAAGACAGTAGGAAAGCAGAGAGACGGAAGGGACAAAGCATCTCCATTCGCTTATCTGAAGTTCTTACCAATGAATTACATAAGTATCTCTATCTTTATCTTTATGTTTTATTCATATATCACCCATACCCATTTGAGTCTGCCTGACTGAGATTTACAAGGTGACCATAGCTTGCTTCATACCAACAATCTCCGTGGGATCGACCCTTACTCGCGTAAGGTTTATTACTTGGACGACCCAGTGCACTTGCTGGTTAGTTGTGCGAAGTTATGTTTATGCCATGGTATTGAACACCAAGTTTTTGGATTTATTACCGGGGATTATTTGAGTTGTGAAAAGTAGTGATCACAATTTCGTGCACCACGTACATTCCTTGGCTATGTGTCCTGGTTTACCCCAGTTATAGCAAACTCCAGACTTCAACAGACAAGGTCTGCCCCCATGGTACTTTCCACACTAGCACATATCAGTTTTGGTTGGATTAATTACGGTTGTTTATCCAGATCTGGTTGCCGAGTTACTTTAAAGTTTTTTCCTTGAGGGGCGAGGTTACGATGGAAGTCCCTTGATGAAAGGTTCTTTTGATTAGTTTGTGCTACCACTAGCTTCCTTATGCATTCCTCTGCTAGTTGGCTCTTGTTAACTGATTTTGCAAAATTCTGGATTTTCATTGGGCCCACATGAGCTAAGAGTTCTTCCCTAAGTCCTCCTTCAAACTTGATACACTTCCATTTCTCGAATGCAGCTGGTGCCCCCTGACAAACATTTGAGAACCAGGATAACTCTTCAAACTTGCGAGTTTACTTAGTAACTGTCATGTTCCCTTGTCTCAGCTGAAGCAACTCTAATTTCTTAGCGGTACAAAAATACTGAGAAAAATACTTTTTATAAAACTCAGCTGAAAATTCCTCCCAAGTGATGTCAATAGCTTCTCTTCCTAGTAGTTAGAGTACTCCCTACCACCAATTCTATGTATCATTCCTCAGCATGTAAGCAGCAAATTTCACTCGCTGTCCTTCGGAGACTTGTTGTGCTCGCATTGACTGTCCTATCTCTTTAAACCAGTCATCAGCTCGTGTAGCACTAGTGTTTCTATGGAATTGGGGGCGAATTTATCTTCAAGAAAGTGGCTAAAGTCATTGGCCGTTCATCGTTACGTAGTCCACCTTCACCTTCGTCGCCATTTTCATTTTCATGTCTAGGCTCATAGTTATTTTCAGCTCCATTATGGCGATCAAGAAGTTCAGCTACTTGGTTGGTAGCAGCTACTGAATCATGTACAACAGTGGCCATAGCGTTTACAGATTCGAGAATAGCCGCTGCATCAGGGAAAGTTCCCTCACTTGTTCCTCCCTGTCGAGGGCGTCCTTGCCTATTCGCAGCCATTCGAGTCCTATCAATACCCAATAATCAATATTAAGGTGATCAATCTTAATATATCAAAATTTAGTATTACTATTACTATAATAGATGTTCACAGACCCTCATGCAGAATATATTAAAAATATCCTAACTGCATGGTATAAAAATATTCAGAGTATGTAGGAAAGCATAGACAGTCCATCCCAAGGCTCAAAGGACAAACTGCTTTGATACCAACTGTAACACCCCAATTTTCGACATGTCATGACCAATGTCAATTGTTTAGGTGTTACTTGCCATAGGGACCTACTTGGCTCTAGACTCGGATTTCATAAGAAAATGTTATTATAAGCCTTTACCGGTTTAGCGTAATTAACTTATTTATCATGAAAAATTATTAGTTGCTCGCAAGGTTAAAACTTAAAGTCATATCATACTTCATCAATTCTCATCACAGGCACAACCACAAAATAACAATCTAATTATCCTAACCCTTACTTGTTGGTGTCGAAAATCGAAGGGTTTTTCTCTTAAGTTCACTTGCTCGGTTACAACACCTAATACATCACAGTTTAATTTCATTCATAATCATCATTATAGCCTTGATGCCAAACCCATGATCACAGAAAAAGAAAAGATAAAACACTCACCACCTTGAGCTAGGTGGTTCGGTGGTTCAGAGAAGTTAGGAAAAATGCTATTGAGCTACACAAATTGGAAGAAAGAACAAGGTTGGTCTTCTTGATGATGATGGAAACTGAATTGAATGTAGGAAAAGGAATTGAAGCTAGCTTACCTAATGAGCGGTTCTATATTACTAAAGGTTGATGGAAGAAGATGAGAGCTACGTTCCTTAAACTCCTATGGAAATCGAAAGGTTGAAGAAGGTTGCATGCTGGCCGTTCTTCTGCTGGGTCACTCATGGTCTTCTCTCTTTTTCCTTCTCTGACTAGGTGATATAGCTTGTAGGTGTTTAAGTGAACGAAGGTGGGACATGTGTGAGTTTTGTTATATGCTTTGTGGCTCAAGGAAAAGGATGAAGCAACACATGTATTTAGGATTAGTGACTAAGCTTTCACTAGGTTGGTTGGTTAGTTGACCATGAGGTGCAATCATGGTTTGGGGGCGCGGAAATTGCTGTCCGTGGAAGCCAAAAGGAAAGAAAGGCTGATGTGGTTGTCTTTAATCATGGCTAAACTATGATTGGGTTGGGTAAGCTAATGGTTTAATTGATCTTGGAGTTTTACATAAGAATGGGTAAAGCATTAATTTGATTTATCCTATGGCATGAATATTTTGGGTTAAGAATAGAAATTGTGATCATGTACCAATTGTTGATTGATGATGCATCTAGGATTATTCCTCTGCTAATTTATTATTCAATGAACTTAATAAATTAATAAAATAAAAGAAATTTGATTATAGAGGTAATTAATTAATTAACCAAAACTTATCGTTTGAAAAAGATAAAAAGTTTTAACGCCATGGATTATAATTTTAACTTACTACCTATGCCATATATATATATATATATATATATATATATATATATATATATATATATATATATATGTAAAACTATGTGTGTCGACGAACGTCATGAGGAATGAGAAAGCTCAGGCCTCATAGGGTATGGTGATTACATCTTTCATGATATCAGAGCTCTCTTCTTCATTCAATTCAATGGCAAACGAAAGTCAGATATCTGAAAACACAATCAAACATAATTTGAAATTTCACCTCTTTCCCAATTTCTATCAAACTCGACGATGAATTAATGCAAACAGAATCAGTTAGCTAGTGAGTAGTTAGTTTGTGATCAATCTGTTAGTTAGTTAGCTGTAATTAAGTACATGTCAAGTAGTTAGTTAGTGGTTAGTTTAGCTTGTGGATCTTAATATGACGGTTGGAACTCTTCTGCTATAAGTGGCTAGAGCTAAGCTACTATTGTCAATATTGAACTCACTTTACTAATTCAATTCAGAATCACTTAGAAACTTCTTTCTCTCTCTGCCCTTACTCTCTCTTCATTCTTGAACTCTTTTCTCTTTCTACTCCCTCTCTTACTTGAGCCTGATATCTTTTAATATTAAGATCAAGACACATTATAAAGTTTTTTAATTTTAAACACCTCAAATTAAATCAGTTACTCTCTTTGGCATTGCCATCAAGGAGTGTCCAATTCAGCTCTAAACAAAAGAATATTCAACTAACGAAACTATATCATAAAACAACCTCGAAAACTAATTAGTATCAAGTAACTCTATTAACAGTTTGGTCATTTGCAATTTTTACCTAATTGTTAAAGTTGCTATACTCCTTTTTTTGTGGGATATTAAACATTGATGACATAGCTACATTGGTAGAGCAAGTTCTTTAAAGTATTCCTTTTAAAATTTAAACTCCAATAATTATCTCATTTTCTTTTTGTCCAGCTTACCAAACAAACATCATTAAATTTAAAGATAGTATGATCCAATAATGCATTGTATTCTTCCAACAAAAATTGAACAACAATTTTAATAACTTGCACCAAAACTTTTGTTCTTGAATTTTCATTTATATTAGAAATTCACATAGTAACACAACTAATTTATTTTTATCATTTAATAAATACTCACCAATTGCCACACATTATTTTTAGGAGAATAGTTATGAAACTTGTATATATTTGAGATAAGTGTGTATGTCCAACAAAATATTATCATGAATTATTATTATTTCTTTTTATAAGAATAAACTTTTATAATTTATGATAGTGTCCTTAATTAAAATTAAAAACGAATAATTACGATAGGGATCGTAATAATGAGATATACGTTTTTTGAGTACTTTTAATTTAAATTGTTCTGAATCGTAGAATTACTAAAAATGGGACATTAGTGATTCGGATAGATTAATATATATATATATATATATATATATATATATATATATATATATATATATATATATATAATAGTCTTCATTGGATGAAGATTAATAGATCTCATTTATTAAATTATATATATAAATGGTATATATAGAGATATAACCATTGAACTTACTCACTCTAAGAATTTCTAATGATTATAGTTACTGTATATTTGTCAATAGGTATACTTTGATTCCGGACACCTAACACCCTACGGTGTTAGTTGAATAGACATTAGGTATGATTTAAATCCTTGTAGAATTAATGATTAGTCAAAATAGAATCCATTAACTATGATAATGATTTTGAGTTCTACGATTATAATGAATGAAATAAACAATGCCTTGGCCAAGGGGTTTGAATGAATTAAGAAATGAGTTTCTTAAGTCATTCATAATTCATTATAATAATGGTAATAAGTTAGAGTTTGACAATCAAACCGTACTCTAAAAGTTAGCCAAGAACTGAAAAGATGGAAGGAGTTATATTTTTTGTTTATCTTGGATTCTTAGTAAAAATATTATTACTTCATACTATCGGGTTGTCAAGGAGCGTTGTTAGACGCCAACTTTGAATAGTAAATTTAGTATGACTAATTTACTATCCGCTTAGTATTGAACCTTTGGGATCACACACTAACGAGTGTTCTAATCCTCGGCAAATAATCATTTAATTATTATTTTGATTAAATCAAATAAATAATTATATTAATTCAAATGGAATATTATTATATTCTTTGCTAGCACCATGCATATAATAATATGATAATTGAGAATATTAAATAATTAATTATTTATTTTATGATAAATTTTAAATATGGATAAGATCCTAACTGATTCTGCGTCAAATTAAGTTGTAATTTGATTCACAAATCAGTCACCAATTTCATACTATATATGTGTATATGATAAAAGAAAGAAAACACAAGTTTTTTTTCTTTTACTTCCACATACACAAATATTCTAATTCTTAGTGAAGAATTGCTGGTGCAAGAAGTTGCAAGAAATTTCTCAGTTAAATCCATTGGTCAAGGAGTTAACAACAAGGATCAGTCTCGGTGTGGATACACATAGTACATTCGTACTATCGAAGGAGAAAGTTTTCATTCACTAGGGTACTTAGGTATTGGCATCTAACCCATCTTATTTCAATAAAGTTTTAAGCACAAAATATATCAATATGATTACTTTATTACTTCCGCTGCGTATTATGAACAATAGTAATCCTACAGTGGTATCAGAGCCATGGCCCTTTTGTGTTTAAAATTTTATTGCAAAAATTTGCAAAATTAATAGGATTAATTTAAGTTTTGTTATTATAGTGAATGTAATTCCTAATAATGGCATAGGATGTCAAAATTATAAATTTATTTGGGATTAAAATTATATGTGATACATTTAATCATCTATTTAAAAATATATGAGTAATGACTTGACAACCAAGATACTCATTCATGATTTTAAACTTTTTTTAACACTTAATTTAAGAAATAAAGATTTCTTAATTTTCTATAATAATAATTATTGTAGAAAGTGTTATTTGTATGTGTGAATATGTATTTATATTTGTTTTTTCTTTTTAAATTCATAAATAATTGTCTGACAACCAGATAATTATTTAACTGAATTATATTTTATACTCCTAGGTTGTCTAGGTTCAAGTATAAAATTAATTCTCCTTAACATCATCATATGCATAAATAAACTCTATCTTTGAGTACAAGAGATAATTTTTTTTAAGCATTTGATGTAGTTATTTCTATTGAGATGGTTTTCTAATAAATTAATAGTTAATTTATTTTAATGTTGATTATTTAATTGTGATTAAATTATCATCTTTTGAAAAATAATAGTTATGATTTTAATCAAATATTTGATTTAATTTTATTTCATCGTGACTTTGGTCACATAAAAGGAATAAAATATAAAAAATACATTTTTATTTATTTTTATATATAAGTGTATATATCAAGAATGTCAAATTTGATTTGACAGTTTTATAAAGCAAAATGTTAGTCTATTTAAAATTAAATTTTGATTTGATTGATGTATTTTGAACACTATAATTTTAGAAATTAATTTTTCTAATGTTCTTGATTATCAGAGCGGCCTGACAATCAGGAGTTTTATTTTCAAGATACTAATCAGTATATACATTTTATGTATTAAGGATTTAATTTTATATTTTTACTTAGACAACCTAGGAGTATAAAATTTAATCCATGAATACTGGTAGAAATTCTCTAACAATGGAGATAAGTCCTAAAAGTTAGGAAATTGCCAAAAAATAAATTTATCTCTTGTTTACAAGGAATAACCTGACTAATCAAATAATAATTAAATGATTATTTGCCAAGGATTAGAACACTCATTAGTGTGTGACCCCATAGGTTCAATACTAAGCGGGTAGTAAATTAGTCATACTAAATTTAGTAATCAAGGTTAGCGTCTAGCAACGCTCCTTGACGACCCGATAGTATGAAGTAATAATATTTTTACTAAGAACCCAAGATGAACAAAAAATACAACTCCTTCCATCTTTTCAGCTCTTGGCTAACTTTTAGAGTACGGTTTGATTGTCAAACTCTAACTTGTTACCATTATTATAATGAACTATAAATGACTTAAGAAACTTATTTCTTAATTCATTCAAACCCCTTGGCCAAGGCATCGTTTATTTCCTTCATTATAATCGTAGAGCTCAAACTCATTACCATAGTTGATGGATTCCATTTTGACTAATCATTAATTCTACAAGTATTTAAATCATACCCAATGTCCATTCAACTAACACCGTAGGGTGTTAGGTGTCCGGAATCAAAGTATAACAAATACATTGTTAATTACTATGATAGTCACAAGTCAAAGGAAAATTCTAATATTATGTTCATCATAAGAATATCCTTTTGACAAATATACGATAACTATAACCATTAGAAATTTTTAGAGTGAGTTAGTTCAATGGTTATATCTCTATATATACCATTTATATATATAATTTAATAAATGAGATCTATTAATCTTCATCCAATGAAAACTATTATATATTAATCTATCCGAATCACTATTGTCCCATTTTTAGTGATTCTACGATTAAGAACAATTTAAATTAAAAGTACTCAAAAATATATATCTCATTATTATAATCCCTATCGTAATTATTCATTTCTAATTTTAATTAAGGACACCATCAAAAATGATAAAAGTTTATTCTTATAAAAAGGAATAATAATAATAATAATTCATGATAATATTTTGTTGAACATACACATTTATCTCCAATAATCTCCCACTTGCACTAAAACCAATGACATATTGGATCTAGAACATACATATATTTCCAACAGTATATATCTCATTCATAAGGATGAATCTAAGATATGACACTTATGGTATCGCCTTTTATATGGGAAATTATAATATACAGATGAAGTGTTTAAAGATTTACAGATATTCTCGTTAGAAGAAGGCAATGGCAACACGCGTCCATGAGCCATAAGAGTGGGAGCAGCGTGAAATTATATGAAAAAAGGTAGCCGAGCTTCCTAAGCTGAAATGGTGGACGTTCCGTTTGGTTTTAATTTTTTTTTTTTTTTGACAATATCCAAATGGATAGTTGGACTACTACATGCTTTTGCCTTTGCAATATATATATATATATATGAGAGGAGCAAAAAAAATATTATTAATTTAATATAATAAATGGGATAAATTATTATAATAAACTAAATCTCATCTAAAATTATCCAAATTCTCCAAAACGAAAAAAGTTATTTAAATGTCTTAAGTTGTATTTCTATATAAATTGAATTAAATAAATTTGATTTATACAAACTGATAGTAAATCGAATTCATTAATTCGAATTGCATGCAAATAAAAATCGTGTATAAATCGAAAATAATGACTTCGAATTCAATATAAACACTAAATCGAAACAATGAGATTCGATTTGTGTTTGCAATCGAACCAATTGAGTTCGATTTAGACACGATTTAATGATTTTTGTAAGTCTAAACCTATAGGTTTAATTTACAAGCAATATTTCTCTCAAGTAGTTACAATCTAATGCATTCGATTTATACTTAATGTTACTGTATATATAAATCAAATTTCATTCATTCGAACTACAAAACATACAAACCCATACATGTACTCTTTAAATTTTAAATCCAATACTCTTCTACATAATTAATAATTTAAGAATTAAAAATTATTTTATTTCATGCAAAGCAATTAAAAAAAATTAAATTTAAATATAAATATTCATAGATATACCCACATTTTAAATAAAATACTCTGCATAATCAATAATAATTGAATATGGTATTATTGTGGCACAAATCTTTATGGGGCAATGTAGACGAAGAAGCAATGTATAGGCTAATTTAATAAAGTTTTTGTTTTGAAAATAATTTATTAAATTAGTTTTTAAAAGATAATTGTTAAATAAATTTTTAGCATTTATTTTTGATAAATTGAACTAAAAATAATTTTTAATAAGTACAACTAACAATAATTATATTTAATAATTAATTTTTTAATTTTAAAAATATTATAATAAATATAAATATATAAAAATTAAATAAATTTATATATTTATTAATATATAAAATTATATTAAATTTTTTAGTTTTAATAAGAACAAATCAATGACTTGCAGAAATATTTTTACAAGAGAGAAATAAAAATATATTATACCACCTTGTTAAAGACTTAGTCACTCGACATCCTCTTTTAGTATTTTTTGTAAGTATTCTTAATAATAATAATAATAATATTATTATTATTATTATTATTATTATTATTGTTATTATTATTATTATATGATCAATTTTTAAATTATTAATTATGTAGAAGAGTATTAGTTATGTGATTCGAATTCATTGGATTTGATTTACTATATATTTGGGTAAACTGAATCTAATCAATTCGAACTTATATAGAAATATTTGTTTGGAACATTCAGGTAGCTATTTTGAGTTTGGAGAATCTACGTCATTTTGGAGTTTGGAGGAGAGTTAGTTTATTCAAGTAACTTATCCTAATAAATGTGATTTAACCAATATTTAATATGTAATTAGACACTGTTGTATTAATAATAGAGGTATGACCACTGACTAGTCTATATTGTGAAAAAATTGCAATAAAATTTTTTTTTCAAAGTAATATACTTTAGAGTTTAGAATTTAGAGTTTAGGATTTGGATTTTGGAATTCGGGGTCTAGGGAATAGAGGTTAAGGTTGAGAGTTTAGGGTTTAGGAACATAAATTATTTTAATATTTTCATATACTATTTTTTGCTCTGGAGTCTAAATTTTTCGGTGTCCATCACTTGTTGGCACTATAATTACTGAATGCAAAACCCTTAATCCAATGTATTGTGTTTCGGTGTCTTATTTTTTCTTTCTAAATTTTATTGTTGATTAAAAGAAGGCAAAAGGAAAAATTACCTTGGTTAGAGTGAATGTGGGTACGCTTTCGATGTGGAAATAGAATTGTTGATGCGTAGAATGTAAAATAAGAAAACGTCTTCAGTGTATTTTGAGTGAAAGTTATGAAATAGTGAAAGAAATAAGAACAAGACAAAATAAAGATGAGATTCATGAATAATGCAAACGAGTTGTTAATTCGTTGTGTTGAAACTAAATCGTCACACTAAACCGTAACATTATAACCATAAACACGAAAGCGTAAATGCTGAACCTTGAACTTGAGCCAAGAAATATGAATCATGAGTCCTGAATCCCAAACCTAGAAGACCCAAAGAACGAAAATCATAATCCTAATCCACAAAACACAATTCGTATATCTGTGAGAGACAAAACGATATAGGCAAATTTCTAGAAGACAATTTTGAATCGTAAAAAGTCAGTTGATTTGGTTATTACTTTTTGGGACAGTACACGACAAGATTAATTCTAGGACCTAACCCTGCAGGCCGAACCTGAAAACTCGCAATCGTGAAAACGGTGAACCATGGTCCAGAAACCGGAGAACCAAAATTTCGTAAACACTATACCCAAAATTGTAATAAATTGCGATTAATGTGTTTATCTCTTTTGGTGGAAGGACATCGTAACAATGTACGCTGAACTGTGAATCCTGAACTATGGAGGATGAGATGTGAATGTTGAATCTGAATCTGTAAATCAGAATTCGTATTCCGAAGTTCGTCAACCATAAACTATAATCCGATAAACTGGTCAGTAAAGTGGGTTGAATCATAGTTGTAAGAATCGAACTGGTAAAATTATTGGTTCACTATTTATTTGGTTTAATCGATTAATTATTGGTTGAATCGATAAAATCAGTATTGCGTGGATAAAAAATATAAAATAGTCAAAAATATGAAACTAAAATTTAACATAGATGTATTTTTAATTTGTGCCAATTTAATCAATCTTCACTAAATTATTCTCAACAAATTATAATTCAGTTATTACTATAAAACTTTATAAATTTATGGTATTTTTTCATAATAAATATTTAGTAAGTTTGTTATCGTATTGAAGTAAGTATTTTAAATTCTAGTATCTGACTACGTAGTTTATAATTTTTATATTATTTTTATTAGAATAAAAATTGACGTAATTAATAGAAATAAATTGTATGAATTGACAAACGTGAGTTTGCTACTTTTCTTTTTTTTAGATGACATAAGTTACTGTTGATGCTACAGTGATTAACATTGAGTATTAATTTGTTCTGCAGTTAGTCACTAGTAAATTTTATCACTATTAATATGTGTAACAATTAATATATATTGATACCGAAAAATAATCTTATCAAAAATTTTTATTTAATATTAAAATAATATATATTAATATCAGAAAATTAATAGTAAAATATAAAAATAATTGTTAACGAAAATTTTGATAAAATTATAATTTAATAATTAAAAAATTATTGAAGAGTATCTTAAAAAATTAATTTAATTATTAATTTTAAAAAAATATTTTGATAAAAATATAATTTAATTAATAAAAAAAGTTATTAAACAGTATTTTAGTAAATAAAATTTAATGAAAAAAATTAAAATTTTTGTTAAAGGGTATTTTTGTAAAAAAATAATTTATCTTTTTTAAAAGAATAGATAAAATTAACATTAGTTAATACAAAAAATTTAAAATAAATTAAAAGAATTTAAAAAATTTTAAGAAGAATATATATTTTACAAATAAAAAAAAAGAGTGTCATTTTAACCTCTCTTAATGAAAAAGAGTAAAATTTTCTCTAAATTAAATTGTTAAATTACCGTAATTTTGGCACGCGATGAAAAGAAAATACTCGTATCTTTTTATATTGATGAATTATTTGTAGCATGAATCTTTCACAATCAATATATACATATAAGTGGCACTTTGAAACACATGCTCTCAAAAATTAATGAATAAACCATGGAGAAGGGAGGTGAAGGGGGAAGGGTGAACGAAGAGTTGACTGACTGCCTTTCTTTCATTTTTTTTTTCGCGTTCAACAAGGCCCAATTCAACAAAGCTTCTACCAACGGGTCCCAACACAATCAGATCCCGTTGAATTTCATGCCACAGCTCGGCTCAATAAGCCTCCAATGAGCGCCAGCAACCTCCTCATAACATGTTCCATCCTACAAACTGAAAACAACACGTGTCAGCATCATACATAAAAAAAAGGTACATCTGTATATCTGTATGAAGTTGCATCTGTACACTAGAGCGACCCCTTTTATATATATTAATCAATGTGTTTTATTATTTATTCATTTATTTATTTATTTTAGTATTATAACGGGACTAAAAATCTAAGAAAGAAAACCTAACAACAAACTATACGGAGGTAAGGAGGCCCCTTATTTATCTTCAGCTAGTAATCTAGTAATCTCTCTAGGAGATATATCCTAAAAGTAAAGTCTTGGATCATTTTTTTGAGTTAGGCAATCAGTACATTTATTGTCTTTTCTATATATATATAAATTTTTCAGTTCTTCTTTTTCCAAAAAAATATGTTCTTAATCAAAGTGTTGGGATATTTGCTAAGGTCTTTTTGGCTATTGATTAAGGAAATGATATCCTGAGAATCAGATTCCACCATAAGCTTTCTAATTCCCATGGTCCAAGCCAGATTAAGTCCAATAATGAGTCCATAGAGCTCCTCTGTAAGCAGAGCAGCAACCAATTGAATGGGGAAAAACTCCCAATTCAGTTGCCACCACTATCTCTCAAGAGGCCACCACAACCCGCCTTCAATGTGTCTTTTATCCATTGATGGATAAATCATTGGGTGATTTCACTTTTTCAATGCTAAGAGTATCTATGGCAACCTTTGAGACTAGTAGAATCCCACACAAACCTATCATACATATGTACCTTTATCTTCTCTCTCCTCTCTCATTTTTTGCATTTATTTATTTATTTGGTAGTAAAAAATATATATTAAAATATAAAATATATAATAAAAATAAGTTAGATGATATATAATTGAATAAAGTATACTTTTTGTATCTTAAGTTTACCAAACTTTTAAAATTACCCTTAAGTTTCTCTCGAACCATCGGTGTTTAGTTTCGTCCAGCTCGAGGGAGGCGGGCTCCAATAAATGTACGCCACTTCTCTTCTTCTGTACACGACAAGTAATTTCTCCTTTCTTCTAAGGACATTTTTCACGTCATCCACCTTCTTCCATATTTCAATGTGCGCTTGTGGGGTCTATTATAATTCTCTTCATGGATTTCTCGATTTCGCCATCTCCACCACTTCTAGTAGGTCATGATGAAGATGTCTAGCCAGATTTTGTCTTGATTGTTCCTAAATTAGTGGGTTAGATTGCTATGGATCCACTCTGAATTTGGTATAAAAACAAAATCTTGGATGGTGTTTGGTTGCAGGAGATTCACCCAAATTATGGAGGCTTTAGGGCAATTCCTCAAGGCACGAATGATATCCTCAGTATGTTCATTACAGATTTGGCAGGTATCGTTTCTTCCGAAGATTCGGGCTTTTCTTTGTTTTTTGAAAATTATATTGTGGAAAGCCATCTATATAAAGGTTTTAGCTTTTGTGGTCCTTCCCAGCACCGAATGATGGTCCAAAGGTTCTTCTGAGACTTTAACCAATTAGCCAACGCTTTGTAGGTGGCGTCTATTGAAAAATTCCGGTCTGTTGTGTGCTTCCACCCTAGCTTATCTTCTCCAAGGTTTTCAAAGGGAGGTGAGAGATCTAAAATCTTTTTGACAATTTTCTCAGGTAAGTAGCTTCTAAGTCTATCCTTATCCTAGTTGCTTAGTCCATTCGTCCATTCCCAAACTATACTATTTGTGTCAGTGATGTTGGTGTTTGCCTTGCTGATCAGGTTGTCTTCTCCCTTTACCCAGGGATCAAGCCAAAAATTGATGGACAATCCATACCCAATCAGATGAAAGGTGCAGTCATTGAAGGTTCGCCAGAGCTTAACAAGTTCCGTCCAAAGAGGTGAGTTGGAATTCCTTGTCGTAGGCTAAATTAAGTTTCTGTTATTGGTGCAGTATTTATTGGTAATTACCTTTGCTCATAGAGAGTTAGGTTTCTCTTTTATATTCCAAATTAGTTTTAGTAGAAAAGCATCATTCATAGTGTTCAGGTTCCTTATTCCCAATCCCCTTTCATGCTTTGAAGTGGAGATGTTGTCCTATTTAATCGCATAAATTCTTCTCTGATTGTCATTATCCCCTTAGATAAAACCTCTTTGTAGCTTCTCAATTTCATTGCATATCCCTTTAGGTACCCTACCATGCTGCATGTCGAAATTGATAGTAAAGCTTATGACTGATTGCGCTAGTGTAATTTTGCCTGCTAGAGATAAATACTTACTCTTCCACCCTTTTAACTTGTTCTGGACCCTGTCAATTACCGTTTTAAAATTCTCTTTTCTTTTGCTGTTGTTGATCATAGCCCCAAGATATCTCTCCAGAGCCTTGTTCTCTTTAAATTCAGATATTCTAATAAGTTCCTTTCGAGTTTAGACCGGGGTGTTTTGGGAGAACACAATTGAAGAGGGAAGCTTTTGCAAAGAGGAGGAGGTCGTTTGGCAAACATAAGGTGTAAAATTTCTGGGCTACTTCTCCCAACTCTTATGGGTTTCCAATTGTCATCCCCAACTTCTTGCTCAATTTCTTAGGAAAGTTTCTCCATACAGATCACAAATAAATAGGGTGACATGGAGTCACCCTGTCTTAAACCCCTCATTGGGTTAAAATTTCTTGCTCCCGTTCCAAAGCACATTGTAGTTGACAGTTCTGACTCCTTGCATGACAATATTAGAGAACTTAGTAGGAAGTTTGAATTCTTACAAATCTTTGCTCAATAAAATCCCGTTTGATTCTATCGTAAGCTTTTTCAAAGTCTATCTTGATGGCGATGAAGCCCTTTCTATCTTTACAATTCTTCATAGTATGCATGAGTTTTTTGGATATAAGGATATTGTCTTGAATATTTTTCCAGGGAATGAAGCTAGACTGATAAGGGGAAACTCTCTCATTGAGCAAGGGTTTCAATCTTTGCATTAGAATTTTAGTTAAGATCTTGTATCTTACATTATAGAGGGTTATAGGTCTAAATTGAGCTATGAATTTCGAATTTTTGAATTGAGGATGAGCGCAAGGAGGGTAGAATGTGAACCATTAATGAGCTCTGGATAATTCCAACACCCCTTGTTGTAGTCACAAATTTTCCTTCCAAAAATGTCCCAATTATTTTTATAGAATGCTACTGGAAAACTGTAAGACCCGGTTAATTAATGACTAATTAACCCATAAATGAGAATTTATTCTAGAAAGCCAAAAATGTGATTTTTATGGCTAAATATGATAGAGGAGATTGAGACGAGAATTTTGGTACCAATTTTATAGAATTCTGACCAAGATTGGACCGAACGGGCCAAACCGGGCCAACCGGACCCAAAGTGGGCCCTTGGCCCAACTTAAACTAAACCTAATACACTCATTTCAGCACTCTCTCTCCTCACATAACACTCTTACATGCTGAAATTGGAGGCACAAGAGGGAAGAACTCTCTCTCAAGTTCTATCTCTCCTTTGATCTTCAAACCACCATAACTTTTGATCTAGAGCTTCGATTGCCGCACCGTTTGCGGCCACGCGTTCACCGCGGAGAGCTCTATAAAACCTATACAATTAATCTTGAGATAAACCACGTTTTGCTCTTCGAATTTCCAGCTTTGATTTCGAGTTTATGAGTAAAAATATTGAGATTTTGGGCTCTTTGATATTATAGGACCCAACTCTCTTGAAGGAGAAGGTTAATCTTGTCTCCTTGGACCTTAGGTATGGTAAGATTCTCAACCCTAGTGTAATTTGTTATTCTATGATGTTTGGGTATTGAGATATTGTGTATGGGTATGATGATTGTGGCTTAGGTTGTGTATGTGTAAATATTGGAGCTTGATTGGTGATTTTGAAAAGTTTGAAAAAGGATTTGGTGGTGAAAAATCTGTTCTTGGAGGTGTTGAGGCCTTGAGAGCTTGAGAAAAAGTGGTTTGGAAGTGCTCCGGTTGAGCTTGGGAAATCGGCTAAGATATGATCTCGGTTTCCCGTATCTAATATGTAATGTGGTAGGAAATACTTAGGCTAGATGCCCTAAGATAGGCATTGAATTGTTGATGTTGTTGAATGGTTAAAATATATGATGTGGTCATATATGTGATGATGATTATTGATGCTTGATGGTATGATGTATGAGAAATATGCATGTTGTGATATATACTTGATGATTGATTATGGTTGAATTGTGGGTGGAACCATGTTGATGGTGAGTATGATATTGATTGTGTACAATGATGATTTAATGGAATTGGTGTTGTTGGAAATTGGCATGAGGAAGAGTATATGATATGTCAATGTGTTTGAGTTTGAGCCACTTGGGTGAAGTGGGTTAAAATGATGGGATGATGATTTTGTAAATTTTGGTAAAGTGTCAATGTGTGAGCTGAGGAGGTTTGATGTTGACTTTGGTATATTTTGATTGATTTCAAAGAAAAAGGATGAAATTGGTATGTTTTGATTGATTTTGAAAAGAGTTGAAAATGGCTTGTTTTGAAAATGGCACTTTGTGGTTTTGTATGAAAAACATGGTTTTTGGGCATACTTTGACGGGACATAACTTAGACTACGGATCTTTGTTTTGTGCCAAATCTATTTAGAAATAAAATTGGATCTGAGATGTCCATGCCGTTCGAAGAACGGGTGAAAAATGATTTAAAATGAGAAAGTTATGTCCGTCGGAAGATTGGGGGGTTGAATCTGTGAATTCTGCAGCTTTTAACTTAGAAAAATTTTAGCAGAATGACCCCCCGCGGTAGGCGCACTTGGCGCATACGCGCCGTTCTTCTAGAAAGCGCCATCCACGCGTGCGCGTGGTGTGTGCGGGCGCGCCGATGTGCTGCACCCAATGCCCAGCCATTTTCCAGAGAATTGTGCCAGAACTGTGCCAGATTTGTGCCTGGGGCACGAGAGCACCCACGCGTACGCGTAGTTGACGCGTGCGCGTCGCTTGGCTATTTTTCAATCCACGCGTTAGCGTGCATGACGCATACGCGTCGATGTGTTTTGTGGCCATCCACGCGTACGCGTGGAGTGTGCGTACGCGTGGCCCTGTTTTCATCCCAAAGTTGATTTTTGAGTTTTAAAAGCCAAATTTCATACTTCTAAGCCTCCGATCTCACCACTTATGTCTTAAATCATTATGATATACCTAGCAATTAGAAAATGAGCTAGGGGATTTGGTAACTTGCGAGTGAAGCAAGGGAAAAATGAATGATCAATGAGGATCAAAGATGATTATGTGAGAGGCGGAGGATGGCGTTAGAAGTGCTTGTTATGCCATAGGCCAAAAGATCGTAATTGTTAATGAAATGGTTGGTTATGAATTTAACCGTGAGCCGAATGGCTAGTTATGGATTTAACCGTGAGCCGGATGGCTGGATTATTGTCGTGTTACGGCGGAGCCATGATTATGGTTAAGAATAAATGCATATATGCTGTTGAATGAATTGTGAATGTGGCACTTCCACTATCGGAGATGAAAGTTTCCCTGGGAGAAAGCAGTGGCTAGCCACCACATGCTCCAGGTTGAGACTCGAAGCTCTTTTGACCCCATGTCGTCAGGGTGGCCGGGCACTGTGAAAGCTCCGGATGAGCTCACCCCCGTAAATATTCACCAGCGAGGGTGATGGATATGGATCATGATTATGATCAAATTTGTATTGAGTATAACTCGAGTTGGGGAGACATGACAGAGGGACAGTCCAATGGTTAGCTACCAGGACTTGTCGGGTTGGCTCTATAACCGACAGATGATATCATCAGCCACTAGGGTCAGGTATTCTTCATATGCATACTATGTGAATTGATTGAGATTGCCTATTTGACTGCATATTACTTGCTATTTGTCTAAATGCCTTATTTATTCCTATTTGTATATCTCTTGTCTGGTATAACTGTGTTTGTTATATTATACTCATGCTGGTGGTTGGGAGGTCTGAAGGAATTGGAAAGGGAAGTATTAGTTAGACTGAAGGATCTTTAGTCAGATGCCCTTTATGGTTTAGCTTGTTTATAAGCTTTGAATTATCTGGAGGAAGTTCTAGGATTTGCCTTCGGCTTTCCTCTATTATTATGTATTATATATGTGGAAGTTGTTACCATGCTGGGAACCTCTGGTTCTCACCCATGCGGATTTTGTAGTTTTCAGATGCAGGACGTGAGGTTTCTCGCTGAGGCATGCTGAAGACTTTTGGATTAGCGAAGATCCTTTGTTCTTGAGAATTTGTTTTGGTTTATATGTTTTGCTTAGATACTTTTATCTCCATTAAATAATACAAACTATGATGACTCCTCTTATAGGAGATTTTGGAGAATATGTTTTCTGTATTTGTGTCCCTTTGGGTTTCCTTTGGGGTTTCCTTATTTTATCATATGTATATATTACTATGCTCGGACCGGTTATATTCGCAGCCGGATTTTGAGTCTTGATGTTCCTGTTTTTGACACTCCTTTGTATATATATAATCTCGTGTTGGATTATCCTTTGTTCGTTACATTATCGATCGGAGTGTTGCGCTTTAGAATTGCGATTTTTATTTACCCCTTTTTCTACAAAGGCTCCTAGTTATAAACTTTATTCATACTACTATATGTACTAAATTTTTATTTTAGAGGTCGTAATACCTTGCCATCTCTGAATTATGACTTAAGCATAAGACTCTGTATGATAGGGTGTTACAAAAACCATCTTCTCTAGGGGCTTTTAAGGAACCAGTGTTGTTTAGAGCTTTCTTTATCTCAACATCTATGGGAATAGCATCCAAAGACCTACAAATCAAAGGGTCTAAATTAGGATGAGAATATGAATTAACAAGATTAGGACCGGTGCTAACCTCTTCTTGATATAAGTTGAAGATGTTGGTGATGTGATCTTCCAACTGTTGATCCTCTTCTATCCACGTTCCATCTTGTTTTTTGAGCTTGAGAATTTTGTTATTTTTCCTATGGATGATGGATGATGGTTTTGGTGTGATAGAACTTAGTCTCTCTATCTCCTTCAGTAATTCATTACTCTATATATTTTTGGAGTCAAAAGGTTTCTTTCTTATCAAGCAGCTCATCAAGCTCCTTTTGAATAGTTTATTTTAGATGGTCCAGGAAAGCATTGCTTCCATAGGTAGGGTGTCTCTAAATTCTGACAAGCCTATTGAGGGCTCTTTTCTTGGCTCTGAAAATATTTTCAAACGTTTCTTTGTTCCATTTTCTAAGTTTCTCCCTAACATTGTTGAGATGGTTTATGAGATTAAAATCTCTTTTCCAGTCTTGTTTAATAATATGCTCGTAGTCAGGGTGGTATTTCACATAAGCTCATATCTGAGGAGCCTTTCTACTTTTTTACTATTCGTCTCATTAGTGACAAGGAGGAGATGGTGATTCGAGTTAGCTCTTGTAAGAACTTTGACAACAACTTCTTCATTGTCCAGTCTCTAATTCAGGTTACAAAGGACTCTATCTAGTCTTTTGAAGACTCTATCCCGCCCTTCCCACATAGGATATCTCCAAGTAAATCTGGATCCCACGAAGCCTAGGTAAACCAAACTACAATTGTTTATCCAAGAAGCAAAGTTTTTACAAGCCCTCATATCAGTGTTGCCCCTTCCTTTCTTTTCTGATGGGTTCTTTATCTCATTAAAGTCTTTAGTAATTAGCTAAGCTTTTCTCATGTTGTTGGCTCTATTACGGAGAATGGGCCAGATTTCACCTCGGCTTCCAAGTTGGGGACTAACATAGATGGCAGTGAGATACCACTCATCTCTGCCTTGTGTATCTATTCTGGCATGAATGAACTATCTATGAGAGTCAATCTTATTAATCTTTAAGTTGCTGTTATTCCAACAAATCTAGATGCCACCTGCAAACCCCTGAGCTTCTTTGATGATGCAGTGGTTAAAGCCCAGGCTTCTAATGCAGTTTCTTCCATGATCTCCACTAATTCTGGTTTCCAAAAGAATTAGGGTAAAGTACTAAATTGGTCCCCTACGTTTGGGCGTAATCCTGTTTTAGTCCTTAAGATTTAAAGTGTCCTATTTGAATCCAAAAAAGTTTCATTTAGATTTAATTTACTCCAACTGGAGGTCAAAGATAAATAATTAATGAAATGTCCTACATGACAGCAGTATAAGAACAAGGTCGATAATCTGGAGAATAAGTACAAGCTCCAGAGGTACAAAATCAACTGTGGATGCATTAATACATTTATTTATCATTTTTCTTATAATTAAAATGAAATGTTTTATATAAAACTAAGAAAAATGTTAAATACATGTATTGATGCATCCACGGTTGATTTTGTGCATCTGGAGCTTGAACTTATTCTCCAAATTATCGACCTTATTCTTATACTGTTGTCATGTAGGACATTTCGTTAATTATTTATCTTTGACCTCACAGTGGGACTAAATTGAAGCTAAATGAAACTTTTTTGGATTCAAATAGGATACTTTAAACCTTAAGGATCAAAACAGGATTACGCCCAAACGTGTGAAACTAATTTAGTACTTTACCCAAAGAATTACAATGTTAGGCCTATGTTGCCTTAAAAGCTCCTTTAAAGTGTGCCTAAGAGCATTACTGATGAGCGGATGATTTGTATACTTTTTGGCATTGTTTTTAGTATGTTTTTGATATGATCTAGTTAGTTTTTAGTATATTTTTATTAGTTTTTAGTTAAAATTCACTTTTCTGGACTTTACTATGAGTTTGTGTGTTTTTCTGTGATTTCAGGTATTTTCTGGCTAAAATTGAGGGACCTGAGCAAAAATCTGATCTAGAGACTCAAAAGGACTGCAGATGCTGTTGGATTCTGACCTCCCTGCACTCGAAGCGGATTTTCTGGAGCTACAGAAGCCCAATTGGCGCGCTCTCAACGGCGTTGGAAAGTAGACATCCTGGGCTTTCCAGCAATATATGATAGTCCATACTTTGCCCAAGATTTGATGGCCCAAACCGGCGTTCAAAGTCACCTCAAGAAATCCCAGCGTTAAACGCTGGAACTGGCACCTAATTGGGAGTTAAACGCCCAAACTGGCACTAAAGCTGGCGTTTAACTCCAAGGAGAGTCTCTACACGAAATTTCTTCATTGCTCAGCCCAAACACACACCAAGTGGGCCCGGAAGTGGATTTTTATGTCATTTACCCATCTATGTACTAGTTTTCTATAAGTAGGACCTTTTACTATTGTATTTGACACACATCTTGGTAGCTATCTTTGAGTTTTATGCTATCTTAGATCATTGGGAGGCTGGCCATTCGGCCATGCCTAGACCTTATGCTTATGTATTTTCAACGGTGGAGTTTCTACACACCATAGATTAAGGTGTGGAGCTCTGCTGTACCTCGAGTATTAATGCAATTACTATAGTTCTTCCATTCAATTCCGCTTGTTCTTTTACCAAGATATCACTTGTTCTTCAACTTGATGAAGGTGATGATTGACACTCATCATCATTCTCACCTATGAACAAGGTGACTGACAACCATTCTTGTTCTACAAGCATTCGAGGCTTGGTGAATATCTCTTGGATTTCTGATTGCACGATGCATGGTTGATCGCCTGACAACCGAGTGCTCGCCTGACAAACGAGCCAGCCATTCCGTGAGATCAGAGTCTTCGTGGTATAGGCAAGAACTGATGGCGGCATTCAAGAGAATCCGGAAGGTCTAACCTTGTCTGTGGTATTCTGAGTAGGATTCAATGATTGAATGACTGTGACGTGCTTCAAACCTGTAACCTACTGGGCGTTAGTGACAGACGCAAAAGAGTTATTCTATTCCGGTAGGGGAGGGAACCAAACCGGTGATTGGCAGCACTGTGACAGAGTGTGTGCATTAGCTTTCACTGCGCGGATGGGAGGTAGCTGCTGACAACAGTGAAACCCTACACGAGCTTACCATGGAAAGGAGTAAGAAAGGATTGGATGAAGGCATTAGGAAAGCAGAGAGACGGAAGGGAAGGCATCTTCATACACTTGTCTGAAGCTCTTACACCAATGATATACATAAGTATCTCTATCCTTATCTTTTATGTTATTTTCGTTCATCACCATATACATCTGAGTTTGCCTGACTAAGATTTACAAGATGACCATAGCTTGCTTCAATACTAACAATCTCCGTGGGATCGACCCTTACTCACGTAAGGTTTATTACTTGGACGACCCAGTGCACTTGCTGGTTAGTTGTGCGAAGTTGTGTAATGCCATGGTATTGAGCCACCAAGTTCTTGGAGCCATTACCGGGGATTATTTGAGTTGTGAAAAAGTATTGTTCACAATTTCGCGCACCAAGTTTTTGGCGCCGTTGCCGGGGATTGTTCAAGTTTTGAGCAAGCTTTTGGTAACATCAGTGCCAAGATCCGGCAACAACATCAAGTTCTTGGTGTTATTGCCCGGGATTGTTTAGGCTGGACAACTGACGGTTCATCTTGTTGCTTAGATTAGGTATTATTTTTTTTCGAAATTCTTGAAGATGAATTCTAGAGTTTCATGATGATTTGTTGAAATCTGGCTGGCTGAGAAGCCATGTCTAATCTCATTGGACCGAGGTTTCAACTTATCACCACAAGAGCTTGTTGATTCTCATCAATTTTGCTCTTGGAACAGTGATCTGCTAAGAATTGGCTGACCTCTGGTCATGTCTAGTGTTTTGGACCGAAGCTTTCCTTGAAGGCTTGGCTGGCTGTGAAGCCATGTCTAATTCCTGGACCGGATTCTTAGACTAGCACTGCACTGATTCCTGGAATTCTCATTAAGAATTTTGATACCTTTTTCTCATTTAATTTTCGAAAAACACAAAAAAATTACAAAATCAAAAAGACCAAAAATATTTGATGTTTCTTGCTTAAGTTTAGTGTCTCATCCTAAGTTTGGTGTCAAATGCATGTTTTTGTTATAATTTTCGAATCCATGCATATATTTCTTTGTTTTGATCTTTGAATTCTATTGACTTGAAGTATTTTGTGTGTCTCATATGCATTCTCATATTGTTAGTGTCAGTAGTATACAAACTGCTAAGTTTGGTGTCTTGCATGCATTGTTAATTGATTCATTTTGCATTTTGATTATTAAAAATCCAAAAAATATTTTTTAATTTGTGTCTTTTCAAGTCAATGATACAAAGAATTGAAGATTCAGAACACACTGCAGAGGAATTACACAGAAAAAGCTGAGCATTCAAAAATGCCCAGTGAAGAAGGCAGACTGGCGTTTAAACGCCAGCCAGGGCACCTGGTTGGGCGTTTAACGCCCAAAGAGGTAGCATTTTGGGCGTTAAACGCCAGAATGTATACCATTCTGGGCGTTTAACGCCAGGATGGTGCTAGGGGGAAGATTTTGTTTTCAAATCAATTTTCTTAGTTTTTCAAAATCAAATCTTTTTCAAATCAAATCTTTTCAATCAAATGTTTTCAAAATCAATTTCTTTCCTTTTTAAAAGATACTTACTAACAATTAATGATTTGATTGAACATCTCAAAAATTGTTGCCTTTTCTGTTGAGGAAGGTTTTATGTTTGAATCATATCTTTTCTTGTTAGGCAAGTCATTAATTTTTAAAATCATATCTTTTCAAAGTGTTTTCAAATCATATCTTTTAAAATTGTTTTCAAATCATATCTTCTCAATCACATCTTTTTAAAACCATAACTTTTCAATTAAATCTTTTTAACCACATCTTTTTCAAATTAGTTTTCAATCAAATCTTTTTAATTTCTAATTTCAAAATCTTTTTCAAAAATCACTTGATTTCTTTTCCACTTTGATTTTCGAAAATCAATTAATGTTTTTCAAAAATGTTTTCAAAATATTTTAATGAATTTTCGAAAATTCTCTTCCCTCCTTCCCACATCCTTCTATTTATGGAGTACCACTCCTTCTAAATGCACAATTCGAACCTTATCTAAGTAAAGTTCGAATTCTTCTTCTCCTTCTTCTTTCTATTTCTCTTTTCCTCTGACATTTCAAGGAATCTCTATACTGTGACATAGAGGATTCCACACTTTCTGTTTCTCTTCTCTTTCATATGAGCAGGAGCAGAGACAAAGGCATTCTTGTTGAAGCTGACCCTGAACCTGAGAGGACCTTGAAGCGAAAGCTAAGAGAAGCCAAGGCACAACTCTCTTTAGAGGACCTGACCGAATTCTTCAGGGAAGAAGAACACATGGCAGCCGAAAACAACAACAATGCAAACAATGCAAGGAAGGTGCTTGGTGACTTTACTACACCTACTCCTGATTTCTATGGGAGAAGCATCTCTATCCCTGCCATTGGAGCAAACAACTTTGAGCTTAAGCCTCAATTAGTTTCTCTAATGCAACAGAATTGCAAGTTTCATGGACTTCCAATGGAGGATCCTCATCAGTTTTTAGCTGAGTTCTTGCAAATCTGTGACACAGTCAAGACTAATGGGGTTAACCCTGAGGTCTACAGACTGATGCTATTCCCTTTTGCTGTAAGAGACAGAGCTAGAATATGGTTGGATTCTCAACCTAAAGAAAGCCTGGACTCTTGGGAAAAGCTAGTCAATGCCTTCTTGGCAAAGTTCTTTCCACCACAAAGATGGAGTAAGCTTAGAGTGGAAGTCCAAACCTTCAGACAGAAGGATGGAGAATCCCTCTATGAAGCTTGGGAAAGATACAAACAATTAATCAGAAGATGTCCCTCAGACATGCTTTCTGAATGGAGCATCATAGGTATCTTCTATAATGGTCTCTCTGAACTATCCAAGATGTCTTTGGATAGCTCTGCTGGAGGATCTCTTCATCTGAAGAAGACGCCTGCAGAAGCTCAAGAATTGATTGAAATGGTTGCAAATAACCAATTCATGTACACTTCTGAAAGGAATCCTGTGAACAATGGGACTAGTCAGAAGAAAGGAGTTCTTGAGATTGACACTCTGAATGCCATATTGGCTCAGAACAAGATATTGACTCAACAAGTCAATTTGATTTCTCAAAGTCTGTCTGGAATGCAAAATGCACCAAACAGTACTAAGGATGCTTCATCTGAAGAAGAAGCTTATGATCCTGAGAACCCTTCCATGGAAGAGGTGAATTACCTAGGAGAACCCTATGGAAACACCTATAATTCTTCATGGAGAAATCACCCAAATCTCTCATGGAAGAATCAAGAGAGACCTCAACAAGGTTTCAATAATAATGGTGGAAGAAACAGGTTTAACAATGGTAAACCTTTTCCATCATCTTCTCAGCAACAGACAGAGAGTTCTAAGCAGAATACTTCTGACTTAGCAACAATGGTCTCTGATCTAATAAAGACCACTCAAAGTTTCATGAATGAAACAAGGTCCTCCATCAGAAATTTGGAAGGACAAGTGGGTCAGCTGAGCAAGAAAGTTACTGAACTCCCTCCTAGCACTCTCCCAAGTAATACAGAAGAAAATCCAAAAGGAGAGTGCAAAGCCATAGACATGACCGAATATGGAGAGGAAAGAAAGGAGGAGGACGCCACTGAGGAAGACCTCAGTGGGCGTGTACCAATCTCCTCTGAGTTCCTCAATGAGGAACAATGGGAATCTGAGGCTCAAAATGAGACCATAGAGATTCCATTGGACTTACTTCTGCCATTCATGAGCTCTGATGAGTATTCTTCCTCTGAAGAGGATGAGTATGTCACTGAAGAGCAAGTTGCTAAATACCTTGGAGCAATCATGAAACTGAATGACAAGTTATTTGGAAATGAGACTTGGGAGGATGAACCACCCTTGCTCACCAAAGAACTGAATGACTTGTCTAGGCAGAAACTGCCTCAAAAGAGGCAAGATCCTGGGAAGTTTTCTATACCTTGTACCATAGGCACCATGACCTTCAAGAAGGCCTTGTGTGACTTGGGGTCAAGTGTAAACCTCATGCCCCTCTCTGTAATGGAGAAATTAGGGATCTTTGAGGTGCAAGCTGCAAAAATCTCACTAGAGATGGCAGACAATTCAAGAAAACAAGCCTATGGACTTATAGAGGATGTTCTGGTTAAGGTTGAAGACCATTACATTCCTACTGATTTCATAGTCCTAGAGACTGGGAAGTGCATGGATGAATCCATCATCCTTGGCAGACCCTTTCTAGCCACAGCAAAGGCTGTGATTGATGTTGATAGAGGAGAGTTGATCATTCAAGTGAATGAAGAATCCTTGGTGTTTAAGGCCCAAGGATATCCCTCTGTCATCATGGAGAAGAAGCATGAAGAGCTTCTCTCAAACAGAGCCAAGCAGAGCCCCCACAGTCAAACTCTAAGTTTGGTGTTGGGAGGCCACAACCAAACTCTAAGTTTGGTGTTGAACCCCCACATTCAACTCTAAGTTTGGTGTTGGGAGGTCCCAACACGGTTCTGAACAACTCTGAGGCTCCATGAGAGTCCTCTGTCAAGCTAATGACAGTAAAGAAGCGCTTGTTGGGAGGCAACCCAATGTTTTATAATTAATTATTTTCTTTGTTATTTTATCTTTTTTGTAGGTTGATGATCATAAGAAGTCACAAAACAATGAAAAAAGCAAAAACAAAATGAAAAACAGGAAGAAAAACAGCACACCCTGGAGAAGAAGAAGCTGGCGTTCAAACGCCAGTAATGCTAGCTGTTGGGCGTTTAACGCCCAGTCTGGCACCATTCTGGGCGTTTAACGCCAGAAAGGGGCACCAGACTGGCGTTAAACGCCAGTAAAGGGTAAAAACCTGGCGTTAAACGCCAGGAATGGGCACCAGCCCGGCGTTTAACGCCAGAAAAGGCTCAAAACGTGGATTTTGATGCCATTTGGTGCAAGGATGCCTTTTCCTTGACACTACAGGATCTGTGGACCCCACAGGACCCTACCATCACTCTCTCTCTTCTTCCCCCATTTACCAATCACCTCAACACCTCTTCCCCAAAAACCCCTCACCTATCAAATCCCATCTTTCTCTTCACCACTCACATCCATCCTTCATAAAATCCCCACCAACCTCACCCTTCAAATTCAAACCACTTTCCCTCCCAAACCCACCCTCAAATGGCCGAACCCTCATCCCCCTCTTTCCTATATAAATCCCTCTTTACCCCTTCATTTTCCACAACCTAAACACCCTTTCTTCCCTTCTTGGCCGAACACACTACCATCTCCCTCTTCCTCATTTCTTCTTCTTCTACTCTCTTCTTTCTTCTTTTGCTCGAGGACGAGCAAACATTTTAAGTTTGGTGTGGTAAAAGCGTTGCTTTTTCATAACCATTTATGGCATCCAAGGCCGGAGAAACCTCTAGAAAGAGGAAAGGGAAGGCAAAGGCTTCCACCTCCGAGTCATGGGAGATGGATAGATTCCTCTCAAGGGTGCATCAAGACCACTTCTATGAAGTTGTGGCCTTGAAGAAGGTGATCCCCGAAGTCCCCTTTTCACTCAAAAAGGGTGAATATCCGGAGATCCGCCATGAGATCCGAAGAAGAGGTTGGGAAGTACTTACCAACCCCATTTAACAAGTCGGAATCTTGATGGTTCAAGAGTTCTATGCCAATGCATGGATCACCAAGAACCATGACCAAAGTGTGAACCCGGATCCAAAGAATTATCTTACTATGGTTCGGGGGAAATACTTGGATTTTAGTCCGGAAAGTGTGAGGGTGGCGTTCAACTTGCCTATGATGCAAGGAGATGAGCATCCTTACACTAGAAGGGTCAACTTTGATCAAAGGTTGGACCAAGTCCTCACAGTCATATGTGAAGAGGGCGCACAATGGAAGCAAGATTCAAGAGGAAAGCCGGTCCAATTGAGAAGGCATGACCTCAAACCCGTGGCTAGAGGATGGTTAGAGTTCATACAACGCTCAATCATCCCCACTAGCAACCGGTCCGAAGTTACCATAGACCGGGCTATCATGATCCATAGCATCATGATTGGAGAAGAAATAGAGGTTCATGAGGTTATAGCCCAAGAACTCTATAGGGTGGCGGACAAGACCTCTACCTTGGCAAGGTTAGCCTTTCCTCACCTCATTTGTCACCTCTGTTATTCAGTGGGAGTTGACATAGAGGGAGACATCACCATTGATGAGGACAAGCCCATCACTAAGAAAAGGATGGAGTACACAAGAGATCCCACTCATCATGAGATCCCTGAGATTCCTCAAGGGATGAATTTTCCTCCACAAGACTATTGGGGGCAACTAAACACCTCCCTAGGAGAGTTGAGTTCCAATATGGGACAACTAAGGGTGGAGCACCAAGAACACTCCATTCTCCTCCATGAAATTAGAGAAGAACAAAGAATCATGAGAGAGGAGCAACAAAGGCAAGGAAGAGACATTGAGGAGCTCAAGCACTCCATAGGACCTTCAAAAGCAAGGAAGAGCCGCCATCACTGAGGTGGACCCATTCCTTGATTTCCTTGTTCTTTATTCCTTTGTTTTTCGAATTTTAGTGCTTTATGTTATCCATGCTTGTGTCTTATGATCATTAGTGTCTTAGTGTCTATGCCTTAAAGTTATGAATGTCCTATGAATCCATCACCTTTCTTGAATAAAAATGTGCTTAATTGAAAAAGGAAGAATTGCATGAATTTTGAATTTTATAATAGTTTAATTATTTTGATGTGGTGGCAATATTTTTGTTCTCTGAATGTATGCTTAAACAGTGCATATGTATCTTGAATTTGTGGTTCATGAATGTTGGCTCTTGAAAGAATGATGAAAAAGGAGACATGTTATTGAGGATCTGAAAAATCAATAAAATGATTCTTGAAGCAAGAAAAAGCATTGCTATTCAAAAAAAAAAAACCGAAAAAAAAGAGAAAAAAAAGAAAACGAAAAAAAATAATAATAATAAGAGTTGTGATCCAAGGCAAATAAGAGTGTGCTTAAGAACCCTGGACACCTCTAATTGGGGACTTTAGCAAAGCTAAGTCACAATCTGAAAAGGTTCACCCAATTATGTGTCTGTGGCATGTATGTATCCGGTGGTAATACTGGAAAGACAGAGTGCTTTGGGCCACAGCCAAGACTCAATAAATAGCTATGTTCAAGAATCATCATACTTTACTAGGAGAATCATTAACACTATCTGGATTCTAAGTTCCTAAAGAAGCCAACCATTCTGAATTTCAAAGGATAGATTGAGATGCCAAAACTGTTCAGAGGCAAAAAGTTAAAAGCCCCGCTCATCTAATTAATACTGATATTCACAGATGTTTTTGGAATTCATTGCATATTCTCTTCCTTTTATCTTATTTGATTTTCAGTTGCTTGGGGACAAGCAACAATTTAAGTTTGGTGTTGTGATGAGCGGATGATTTGTATACTTTTTGGCATTGTTTTTAGTATGTTTTTTATATGATCTAGTTAGTTTTTAGTATATTTTTATTAGTTTTTAGTTAAAATTCACTTTTCTGGACTTTACTATGAGTTTGTGTGTTTTTCTGTGATTTCAGGTATTTTCTGGCTGAAATTGAGGGACCTGAGCAAAAATCTGATCCAGAGACTCAAAAGGACTGCAGATGCTGTTGGATTCTGACCTCCCTGCACTCGAAGCGGATTTTCTGGAGCTACAGAAGCCCAATTGGCGCGCTCTCAACGGCGTTGGAAAGTAGACATCCTGGGCTTTCCAGCAATATATGATAGTCCATACTTTGCCCAATATTTGATGGCCCAAACCGGCGTTCAAAGTCACCTCAAGAAATCCCAGCGTTAAACGCTGGAACTGGCACCTAATTGGGAGTTAAACGCCCAAACTGGCACTAAAGCTGGCGTTTAACTCCAAGGAGAGTCTCTACACGAAATTTCTTCATTGCTCAGCCCAAACACACACCAAGTGGGCCCGGAAGTGGATTTTGATGTCATTTACCCATCTATGTACTAGTTTTCTATAAGTAGGACCTTTTACTATTGTATTTGACACACATCTTGGTAGCTATCTTTGAGTTTTATGCTATCTTAGATCATTGGGAGGCTGGCCATTCGGCCATGCCTAGACCTTATGCTTATGTATTTTCAACGGTGGAGTTTCTACACACCATAGATTAAGGTGTGGAGCTCTGCTGTACCTCGAGTATTAATGCAATTACTATAGTTCTTCCATTCAATTCCGCTTGTTCTTTTACCAAGATATCACTTGTTCTTCAACTTGATGAAGGTGATGATTGACACTCATCATCATTCTCACCTATGAACAAGGTGACTGACAACCATTCTTGTTCTACAAGCATTCGAGGCTTGGTGAATATCTCTTGGATTTCTGATTGCACGATGCATGGTTGATCGCCTGACAACCGAGTGCTCGCCTGACAAACGAGCCAGCCATTCCGTGAGATCAGAGTCTTCGTGGTATAGGCAAGAACTGATGGCGGCATTCAAGAGAATCCGGAAGGTCTAACCTTGTCTGTGGTATTCTGAGTAGGATTCAATGATTGAATGACTGTGACGTGCTTCAAACCTGTAACCTACTGGGCGTTAGTGACAGACGCAAAAGAGTTATTCTATTCCGGTAGGGGAGGGAACCAAACCGGTGATTGGCAGCACTGTGACAGAGTGTGTGCATTAGCTTTCACTGCGCGGATGGGAGGTAGCTGCTGACAACAGTGAAACCCTACACGAGCTTGCCATGGAAAGGAGTAAGAAAGGATTGGATGAAGGCATTAGGAAAGCAGAGAGACGGAAGGGAAGGCATCTTCATACACTTGTCTGAAGCTCTTACACCAATGATATACATAAGTATCTCTATCCTTATCTTTTATGTTATTTTCGTTCATCACCATATACATCTGAGTTTGCCTGACTAAGATTTACAAGATGACCATAGCTTGCTTCAATACTAACAATCTCCGTGGGATCGACCCTTACTCACGTAAGGTTTATTACTTGGACGACCCAGTGCACTTGCTGGTTAGTTGTGCGAAGTTGTGTAATGCCATGGTATTGAGCCACCAAGTTCTTGGAGCCATTACCGGGGATTATTTGAGTTGTGAAAAAGTATTGTTCACAATTTCGCGCACCAATTACTTGCAGCACTCCTGACATTCCAAGACATAATGATCATGGGTAAAGGAGGTTTAAAGCTGCTGCTTTTCTGCAGCAGCAACATCTTCCCTTAAATCATTAGCAACTGGTATGTTAAAATCTACTCGTTCCACCATCTTATCAATATCAACTTCTATATCAGTCTCCATAAGGTCTTTCTTGGTTAATATGTCTAAATCTGGATTATTATTCTCCATGTCTACGTTTGTGTTTGGATTACAGTTTACAAACGAGAGTTTGCATGGAATTGATTATGCAAACTTGATTTTGATGGAAAGTAAGTTTGTGTTAACGTGATTTATGTTTGACAATCTTTATATCAAAATGGATTATAATAAAATAAATGTTGTTTGGATTATACTACTCAAAAATACTTTTAGATAAAAAATTATTAAAAGAGACATAAATTTAAATGATTTTTTATACTAACATATCATTTTACTTTAGATATTTGAATAGATCTTATTAATTAATTTTATAATAAAATTAATATTTACTTACTAAATTAAAATAACATATAAAAATTGACAAAATATATTTTAATACATAAAAATACTAATAAATATTAAATTAAAAGATAAAATACTAATAACATACATAAAAAAATATCTTATATAAAATTAATACATAAAAACACTATTATTTCTACTGTATATAATTAATAATTTGATCCCTAATCGAGACTCGAACACGGTCCATTTCTGCAGAAGAACTAACAGTTAAAGTTTAATAAGAGCTTTCACCAACATAACTATTATCGTCTCCATCAAGAATGTTTGCATGTTCATATTGATTAAATTCAGTATCTGTTTCAGAATACCTTCTAATAAAATTATGAATGGCCATTGTTACACACACTATGTGCACTTGAGTTTGAATTTTGAACTTGGGCATGTGTCGCAAGATAGCAAATCTATTTTTGCACACTCCAAAAGTCCTTTCTATTGTGCATCTTAAACTTGAGTGATAATAATTAAACACTTCATTATAATTTGTAAATCCAGAAGAATGTCTAAAATCTGTAAGATGATAGCTCTCACATTTATATGGACTAATATATTCTTTCGGTGTTGGATAACTGGCATGTGCTAAATAATATTTACCTAATGAACAATAAAATTAGTTACATGATAACCAAGTAAATATAACTTATTTGTAAGAAAATGATAAAAATTAACTTGGAGGAGGATGCAAAAAATTCATGGTAGGAGTTGTAATAGCAAATTCAAATACACGAGTATCATGCACAGTGCCTTCCCATCCAGGTAAAACAAAACTAAAGCACATGTCCCAATTTGGGTTGATCACTTGGGCTAACTATACATGGGATATGAGTATCATCAATTGCTCCTATAGTATTTTTAAAAAATGGCCAATATCGTTGGTCATTTTTTATTTTGCTATGAACATTCTGAAACCTAGGATCCAATGGCTTAATATATTTAATAGATAATCTCAAGCTGTAAGACCCAGAACCTTTGAAAAGTCTTATTATGATCAAGTCTCAAATCATATAGTTATTTATAGCCTTAATTTCAGAAATTATTTCATTAAAGATAATTAAGGCAAGTTTTGATTTATTGAATTTGAGATAAGTTATGATTATTATCCAATTTTATAATTATTGGATTATTTTCTATATTTAAATCATAAAGTTGGTAGTTGTGAAATAATAAGGATTTTATATGATTTGGACTAAATAATTAATGTTTTAATATATTAATACTGCTATTTTGGAAAATAAAGAAATTAATTATATTATTTCTAATTATTTGATTTGGAAATTTTATGGAAAATAATTTGTAAAATTAATGAGCAACTACCAAATAATAAGTAGTGTTGGATTTAATTTGGGTTTCAATTATTATATTATTCTTGATTTTATTCGAAACTACCAAATCACCCCTAACCCTAATTTTCAAAATAATGAAACCCTAACCCAGCGACCCGTTACACGACTCGGTTTCCTTTTGCCCCACACCCAGCTGCTGCCGAAATCCCCTTCCCCCCCCAAAGCAGCAGCACACACGATTTTCCTTTTTCCTTTCCATGAAAGAAAGGAACGAAAGCAGAGAGAGAGAGAGAGAGAGAGAGAGAGAGAGAGAGAGAGAGAGAGAGAGAGAGAGAGGGGCTAAGTTGTGGTAGAGGAGAGTGAGGAAGTCGCCACTCAACTGGTCACCGCCGCTCATCCTCACTGCCGCCAGCTGCGTGTCCCCACCAAGCCGCCAAGCCTGCCATGCATCGCCGCTGCCAATCTCGCGCCGCCGCGGTCTCGCCGAGCTTCCGCCAACACCGCACAAAACAGATAGAGAGAGACAGATGGAGAAGAGGGCCGCGGAGGGGGAAGAGCCGCCGATTGCCATTTCCGTTGGGTCCTTGTTCCTCGCCGTCGAAGGAGCTGCTCCCAGCCACGGTGGTCGCCGATGTTCGCGCCGTTGTTGTCGGAGAAACCCGAGGAGAGAGAGACGACATGACGGGAGAGAGAGGGGAAAGCCACCTGCGACGCCACCGGAACTTCCATTGCCGTCAGAAGCTACCACTGCGCCAAACGAGGGAGTGGTTGCCGTCGCTGCAGAGGAGCCGCGCGGCCACCATCGTATCCTCACGCACAGAGAGAGGGGGATGCGCGAAGAGGGACCTTTTTCTGCCGCTGTCGTGCCGTGAGCGCCGATTTGGTGGTTGCCGTCACTGCTGCCTGGATTCCTGTGGTCCAAGCCACCATTGATGGAGCTCGCATCGCCGTCAGCCATTTGCCGCTGCACCTCTGGCCGCTGGAAAAACTTCGTTGCCGTCGCCAGAAAACTCTTCTGGTAAGGGTTTTAATTTGTGGTTTCGATCATTTTGGATTTTGATAAGGTTTTGATGCTGCGCAGTTTTTATAGTTGATCCACCAGAGCTTCTAGCCGCCGCCAGAGCTGTTACCGGAGCCGGCTCAAAATTGTAGCTGCTTCGTTTTGTTAATTCAGTGAGTATATCTGCTTTTGAAAGCTCTGCGTTAGTGTTCTATTCTGTTCAATAAAGTATTTGCAACGTTAATAGTTTTAGGGGTTAGAATCCGGTTTGTTTATGCCGCTTATAGTTATTTCTGCTTTTGAGAGAGCAAGCAGAGTCGAGGTTTTGATTGCCTGTGATTTCGGGTTGAGGTAGAAAGGACACAGTGAGGCGTTGGACTGTGGTTTTGTGTTTTGAGGTAGGGGCGCTTTTTCGAAAAACTATATTTTGTATATTGGAATTATTACATATGGATACTGATGTGAGAAAATGTGTGTTTGGTGATTGTATCGGCTTTATGTATGGTTTGATTTGTCTCGATTGATTATGAACGTTTGTTAGTTGGTTTGTTGTGCGGTTTTGTGAAATGGAATGATTTCAAGTTGATTCTTTTAAAAATTTGAGATCGAGTTTAATCCGTTGAGAATTGATTTGGATTGAGTTAATTTCTTGATAATGTGAAATATCGAATGCTCTTTTGGATTTAGCCTGATTTACTTTAATTGACTTGGTTTTGACAAATGATTTATTGCTAAACCGTTTGTTTAAAACTTTGGAAATGAGTTAAATCGGTTGATATTGATTTAATTTTGAAACGGTTTCCTTGAGATATGAAAATGGGATGATTGTTGGATTTAGCTTGCTTTTGAATTGATTTCTGGTTTTGAGCTGTTGAAAAAGATTGTGGAACGGTTTAGTTGGGACCCGAACCGGGTGGCAAAGTCCAAGTTTTAGGGAAGATGCTGCCGAAATTTTTATAAAATTCGAGTCTTTATTTGAAATGTTATTTGGGAAAATTATGAGTTTAATGCCTTTCCAATTTACTTGGAGGATTGTGAATTCAGGGCTTCTTTTATTATTTTTACTTAGAACAATTATGAAAAAGCGATGAAGCTACGCTTTGGAAGAATTATTGAAAAGAGAATTATGATTCTCCTTATTTTCCAAGATAAAAATAGTATGACCTTGGGTGCAAGTCATTCGAAAGAGAATTTTGCTTGAGGTTATTTTAAAAGGTAAAACGGGTTTATATTTTTCTCTATTAAACATAAAGATTGCCCGTTGGAAGAGTTTTTGTGACTTTAAAAGGATTTGGATTTTGATTAATGAACCTTATTATTTTGACGTTTTAAATAAGCTTCAGAGTATCTTTTGAACTCTAGTTTAACACAAGAAAAATGATTCTCTTGGTAGTTTGAAACGCTTCAGATTTAATCATGGAATTGAAGCCGGTTTTGTTTAAGTAAAGGAAATAGCTTTGAAAGGAGTAATTGATTACATGACTCGGTTTGGCTTAGATCCTATTTTGTTACTCAAATCAGAAAGCCAAGGATTTAATGATTTTAAATGAATTTGACAAAATGAGTTATGTTACTCTCCCCTAAAGACTTGAGACTCAGCCAAGGAATTTTTGACGAAATTCCATCGTTAGATGGACGATTTTGAATGTTTCAAAATGACTCTTCAACTTTCCATGGGTTTGGATGTTTTGAAAAGAGAATACCGAGGGTGGCTTTGTTTTCAAAAAAGGGGAAACTTACCTTGTGTAAGAGTGGCTTATGAGCCTGAGATGATTTGAGAAATGAGATCTTTAAAACCAAGGCTGAAAAGAGTTGAAATTTGATTTCAAAGTGAAATGAATTGAGAAAAAGTTATTTATAGCTTAATGCCGATTTTATGATTTTAATGATGTTGAATGGTGGAAGTGCTATTTTGTTATGAGCCGGAATGGCTGTGTATTGTAACAACCCTAGTTTTTGAAAATCAAATAATTAATTATTTGTGATTTATTTTAAGAAAATTATTTTACTAATGATAATTAAATGGAGTTTCATGATAATTGAAGTTTAAATTAATTAGAATTTTTATATAAACTTTATTAGATATTTGGTATGATTGAAATTATAATTTTGATAAATGAAAAATAAGAAGAAATTGTATAATTTAATTTAAATAAATCCTATTTTGAATGAATTATGTTATTAATTTGAACTCGTAGAAATTATTTTATTAGAAATGATTAGATTGATATTTATAAATACTTTAAGTTTAAGTCAATTAATATTTATGTACAATTTTTAATATAATTAATTATTTTATAAATTGAAATTAAAGTTTCAGAGATAGAAAAATAATAGAGATTTGTATGATTTAATCTAGAAAATTGATATTTGAATTTAAATTGTACTTTACAAAATATAATTAACTTGTTCATTTTATAATGTAAATTAGAAATAATTGATTTAACTTAGCAATATGTTGATGGCTCATCCTTAAACGCTCCTTGCTAAGTAAGGAGTGCTGCACACCTTGTGAATTCATTAAATCTGAACTCTTAATTTATTATATTTTATTTGAATGGTCTAGATTTAAAAAGGCAACCTGTTAATCAGGTTAATTATTTTTTTACAAATTTTAGATTTTTTTTTTGTAAATCTTAAATATTGGGCTGAAGTTCTAAATAAAAAAATAGTATATAAATATTAAAAACAACATGTCTGTACAAAAAAAAAAGTTATTGGACTTAAAATTAAAATAAATAATACATAAAAAATAAATTAAAAATTTATGTACTAAATCTAGAAAAAAAAGATATATTAGAATCTTAAAAAAAATATTAAATATATATTATGTATATAATATTAAAATTTAAATAAATTTTGTTTTGTGTGAAATAAAACTATAATATTAAATATAAACACAATGATAAAAAAATTTTGTGTTATATATATATATATAATATTAAAATTTAAATAAATTTTGTTTTATGTGAAATAAAATTATAATATTAAATATAAAGACAATGATAAAAAATTTTGTGTTATATATATATAATTTTATTTTGTGTGAAACAAAATTAAAACATTAAATATGAATAAAATGATAAAAAAAATTGTATTATACAAATTTAATTAAAAAGAACATATATACAACATAAAAAGCAATCAAACATATAATAATTTTATTTTGTGCGAAACAAAAATTTATATAAAAAATATTTATATAATTTTTTATTAACAAATTTTTTATTGAAATATGTTATTTTATTATATTTATAATATATTATTTTGGATAATTATATTATTTTAGTTAATATATATTATTTAAAAAAATATTTAAAATTTATTATTTTGTATTAAGAATATTATTAAAAATATATTATTAGTTTTTCTTAAAATAATATATTTTTTATTTGGTTCAAACACTATGATAATAAAATTTTTTTACGTAACTGCGTCTATTCAATAAATATTATATTCATTTATTTCTATATTACATGTAAAATAAATAATTAATGTTTAAAAAAAGTTAATAAAAGAAAGAAGTATTCTTTTTTATTTTACCAACTCTTAGATGAAAATTATGTCATTTGAACTATAACTCGTTGATAAAGAAAGAAATATTCTTAATTATATATTAAATAGAATAATTATTTATTAGGCTCATTCTTATACAAATAAAAATTTTTCTTAATTTTATATCTGTAATATTTTATACCAATTAACTTTAAAATTTAATTATTTTTTGAATAAACTAATAAAAAAATAATACAAATAATTGTTTAAATATAATTGTATTTTAATTTTTCATTTTATTACCTACAATTTGAGAATAATTTGAAATAAAAGATAATAAACTTGTTGTAACTGTCATCTATTTTGTGCTTTGACTATGTCGTCATCTGAGAATCATGGCGCCTTCATGGAGACCGGGGTTCTTATACAGAATCGATTTTGCGTTTGGAATTAGCAAATCAACAGTTTTTCTATGGCAGCAATTTTTCGGACTTTGAAGGTCATTTATGGTAGAGGTGGAATGTGGTGGGTTCAAGAGTGTTAAAATCTGTGACTAGTCAAAACAATAATGGAAGCACCTGCCAACGAATAAAACAGTGAAAATGCTTGAAGACATCACATCGACAATAATAGAGTAATGGATGAATTCAATCAAATTTTTCTGAGTATTTTTGTGGTGTAAAGGTCGTCCGTGTGTTAAATGAGGGAATTAGTATTTTTATTAGTGCCGTTTTGTTTGTTCAGCCCATGACAAAAAAAAAATAATAACAATAATAAATAAATTTAATTTACCTGATAACTTTTGATAATAGGTTAATTTTTAAAGAGTGTTGCACTCCCTACTTTACCTGGAGTGTACTAGCTTTCGCCTTATGTTGATAAATAATGTTCCTAAATATTTTTTAGAGAGTATATTTGATTCTAAAATTACTCTACCCTTTAATTTTATCAAAATATCTATTCATATCTATCCATATTACTTTATAAAATTTCTAATTTCTAACCCTAATTCCCAAATCAAACTCAGAAACCTAATTTCCCAAATTGGAACCCTAAATTTGCAATCATAAATCCTAACCCTCCCCCACTCTCCTCAGCGCCGTCACCCTCATCACAAGCGTACAGAGTTACCCTCTCTCCCTCAGCTTCACCGCGGCACACACATACACTCAGGACACCACACTCATTCAGCCCACACCCCTTCTGTCACACACCCACGCCTAGTGAACGGAGCTGCACCACGCGCAGCCCGCCTCGCCATTGCCGCCGTCATTATCGCCGACAAAGAGGACGCCGTCGTCAGCCCCGCGAGATGCCACCCGCGTCACTGCCGTCGAAGCTCCGCGATGCTGCCGCCATTTTGCGAGGAAAGGATGTTCGCAGAGGGAGCCAGGTGAGAAAGGGAGAGATGAGCACAAACCAGATCAGGGGAGAAGGCGCCGTGTCCAGTAGCTGTCGTCGCGTCCCCGCCGTCGTCCTCGTCACAGAGCCAGCTGCCGCCACTTATAGCAAATTCAGAGAGATGGAACTCGGGAAGAGAGGAGACAGAGAGCTCGGAGGCTGAGCTGGGGTTCAACCACCGTGCCCAGCCGTGCTCGCGTCGTCGGCGCCGTTTTCGTCGAAACTGCCGCCGCTTGAGGGGCTATGCTTGGCCGCCGTTGTGCTGCCCTGCTTCACCGTGGCTGAGCTCTGCTACTCCCTGCTCTTTGGGCTTGTGATGCTGATGCGGGAATTACTACAGGAAGAGAAGAACACGAAGAGGAGAAACTGGGATCGTTGTTGTCGCCATCGCTGCTGAAGACCAGCCACCACGCCGAGCTTTTACCGTCACCATTCTGCCCGGTGTCGCCAGCACTGAAGTCGGCCGCTACCACCGTCGAGCCTTGTTGGAACTGGTGTTGCTTTTGGAGGTTTGGAAGGGAGGCTTGCTCGGATTTGCTTCTGGTTCTGGTTCTCGCAGCTGCCGGAGCCTCTGCCACCATCAGAGCTGCCATTGAAGCTATTGATTTGGTTCCAATTCCTCCATTTTTGAGACCGTGAGCTTTGATCCTTGCTTTGCTTCTATCCTATTCCTATGTTTTTCACCTGTTCTAACTAAGGAAACCTATATTTTTGTTCAGTGTTGCATCTCTATTTTCCCTGTTTACTGCTAGAACTATCATAGGGGATACTGTTGATGTCATCAGGAAACTGTTAAAGCTGCTGTTGTTGCTGATGCGAGTTAGAACGAAGTTGGAGTCACGTTTAATTTTGTGGATTTCGACTAACTGAGGTAGGGGATTTAACGTTTTTAATTTAGAATGCCTACAAAGTTATTGGATAAGAGCAAATGGTTAATAATAGTTAAGAATTTCTTAATTGATAAGAATGACTTGAAATGTGTTTGAGAATGGTTAGCTATTGTGATTTTACTGAGTTATGATTCGAATTAAATGTGGTTGTGAACGGTGATTAAACTGATGATATTGATTTTGATTTGAGGCTGTAACTATTACCGATTTTCTAATTGTTTAGAATTACTGAGAATCCTGCTATTTGATTATGTTGAGCTGGTTGCCATTGGTTGGTTTGCTTGATGATTGCAAACTGACTGAAATTCTGATCTTTGACGGATTTATATTGAATTGAATGATGTGCTGGTTATTTGATATAGTGTAACGGTAGTGGATTTGTTGGAAATTCTGATCTTATGTAATATTGCTGAATTGGTTGAAATCTGGTTGTGAATTGTAATTTGAATTACTGATTTTTTTTGTGATGAGTTGGCTGAGGCTTTGATCTTGAGTGAGTTATTTTGAATTGTTTGATATTGAATTAGAATTTTAATATATTGGAATGGCTGTGAAATGGACTTGTGACGGGTTGAAATTAGTTGAAATGGGGCTGTGATTGTGACTGGTTCTGTTGCTGCGAGTTATTGATTAATTGGTAAGATTAATTCTGGCTAAGTTGTGGCTGTATTCTGGTTATTAAGAATAAGTGCTTGTTGTTTTTAGTTATCTGATGTAATGGAACGGCTGTGATACTGATAACGATTGATTGGAATTGGCTTTGATGGTTGCTAAAGTTGATTTATAATTAATTAGAATTAAGTTTGAGAACGATTGAAAGATTGAAGTTTAACTACCAAATCATTCTCTTCAAATTTGACTTTTAAAACTAAATAGTAACTTTGCTAAAGAGTAAATGACATTAAAATAATTAGAATTATGAAAGGCTGATTTTTGGGATTACTAGTTGATTGAGTTTAATTTTGAAAGGATTCCATGATATGTGAAAAGTAAATATGAATTGATGAAATTGGAGTTGGATTGATGGATTAGTTGGAATTGTGGAGTATGATTGATTTGTTAAAAACTATGAATTGTGAATGTCTAATTGATTGAGAATTATCTGTTTGAAGATTGTTGGGAAAAGGACTGGTGATTTGTGGAGAAAGAGGGAACCCGTAAGGGTGGCTAAGTTCGAGTTTTAGGGGAGGTGTTGCTGAAATTTTTCTAAACTCTGAAGTTTCATTTGAAAAGTTATTTTAGAAGATTTGAACTTGAAAAATTATATTATTTGAGTTTTATTTAGGTAAGAAAAGAATTATATTATTTTGAATTTGAATTACCAAGAAAAGGTTTATGTTCAAGTTTGAATTATTTATAAAAGAAGTTATGTTTTGAGATTTATTCAATATGAAGAGAGTTATGCTTGGGGTTTGAAATAAAGGATTACTTTTTAGAAGTTTAATGAATATATATATATAATATTTGAATTGAATGGTAAAGAGAGACGGTTTTTGAGTCTTTGGGAAGTTAGTAAACTTGAAAAAGAGTTTTATATGGTTACTTTTTAGTAAGAGGGTGATGTTTTGAAAAGTATTTAGCGAATTTAAAATAAATGATTTTCTCGAGTCTTTTGAAAGAAAATTAAACTAGAAAATAGTTTTAAAATTGGTTCGAGTTAAGAGGTTGCAAAAGTGGAAGTCGTAAAGTTTGTACAACATGATTGAACAAAGAAAAAGAAAGATATTGTATAAAAATATGTAACTGGAGATGAATAATGAGAATGATAACTTATGATGATAATTACATTGATTCTTTTGAGGAAAAGTATTCAGTTTATGAAATTGTTGGCAAGGACGAGGGTTTTGTCCCGCTTGCGTATTTATGATTATAAAAGAGAATAAAAAGCAGAGGACCTGTTGAAAGGTCATTTGTTGCTTGAGGCAACCCAAGAGATGTGTTTATTCATTTGTTGCATTATGGCAACTCCTGAAATATTTGTGTGATGATCTGCTGCGTGAAGGCAGTCAGATAGATGGTGGTGTGACCACTGAGAACGCTTTCCTGCGGTACAGATTTATATTTTGATTCTGTAAGGCAGAGGAGTTATTTCCTGCTACAGAGTACCGTGACCACCTGTTCCATTTCTGTAGTGGCAGAGGGGTTATTTCCTGTATACAGAAGGTGGTTCGGCATACATCCCTGCAGTGGCAGATGTGTTATTTCCTGTGTGCAGTGGACCCTGTGGTGGCAGAGGGGTTATTTCCTGTACACAGTGGTATAGCCAATAGGAAAGCCTTATCCAGACAAAGGTTGCTGGATAACGTCGGGAGCGGGTTAGTAACCGACAGATGAGCTCATTACCTGCACTAGGACTAGACATGCATCATCCTTGTGTGTGCATTTGCATTTGATTGGGTTTGCTCGTTGTACTTCCTTGTGATTGTACTATTTGTCTTGGTGACTTGTCTGTGTGTTTGATTGAATATTTTTGTTGAAGCTGTGATCTTAGTAAAGTATTGAGGAGTGACATCCGTGAATTTTGGTTCGGCTATATACTTATGTTGCTGATTTATTTAGTTGTTGCAGTGATTGAGCAATGCTGTTTGTGGCTGATAAATTGTTAATGTGACCAATTATATTTTAGAATTTGTTTTGAGTTTATAATTTTGAAAGATGTAATTAACTAGCTAAAGTAAAACCAAGAGTAGTATTTTTCAAAGAGTCTTGATAAAAATGTAGTTTTCTTGGGTATGTTAATTATTTGCATATTAATCATTACTTTTATGGCATTCCCATTCCCTACTCAGAACATGTGGTTTGTTCTCACCCCAAAATCTTCCACCCTTTCAGTGATACAGGTTCAAAGACACAGTGTGAAGCTGGGGCGATTGTTAGACCTTATTTATGAGTTAAGTTCTTGAATTGAGTTGCTTTCATAGAATTCCCTCGCCCTTGTTATTTTAGTTTTTATTTTACACAGAGGGATAGGATTTGTATCTAAGTTTTATTTGAAATCTTGTGTATGACAGATATTATTATTAGTAATTATGTGATTATTATTATTTGGTGATGTTTGCTATATGACTTGATAAATAAAAACAAAATTTTCTGATATTTTTACTAAAACTGGATCGCGATATCGAACTAGAGGCTCAATAGTAAATAGTTAATAAAGGAAAGCAGGTTGGTAACGCCTTACTTTCGGTACGATCATGACGTTCTGGAAGTTGGGTCGTTACATGTATGCTATTGAATTATGGCTGATTGCCGAATGAGTTATGAGCCATATGGCTGCCTATGAATTATGAATTTAAGCTGGATGGCTAAGATGGATGTTGATCCATGGCTGAGAATGAATGCATATATGCTATTGAATGAAATGTGAATGTTGTACTTCCACTATCGGAGATACGAGTTTCCCTGGGAGAAAGCAGTGGCTAGCCACCACGTGCTCCAGGTGGAGACTCAAAGCTCTGTTGACCCTATGTCGTTAGGGTGACCGGGCACTATGAAAGTCCCGGATGAGCTCGCCCCCGTGAATATTCACCAGTGAGGGTGATGGATATGGATCACGATTATGATCATGATTATGTTGAGTGTAACTCGAGTTGGGGAAACACGATAGAGGGACAGTCCAATGGTTAGCTACCAGGACTTGTCGGGTTGGCTATATAACCGACAGATGATATTATCAGCCACTAGGACAGGCATGCATCATATGCATCTATGTGACATTATTTGGGTGTGCATATTGTACTTGGTTTGCCTTTATGATTACTTGTGATTAACTGCTAATTGTTCTACTTGTTATAACTGTTTGTTTGTGCTTGAACCTTCCTATTTGTGTTTGCGACGGAAACTCTATTGGATTGTGGTGGATTGGCTATTGTTGGATTGTTTGGGCCTAGGGCCGTGGTTGAAATGAGATGGACTGATGGTTGGTTTCGGTTTCGTATTTCTGGTTTGGAAGAATATGAAAAGCTATTTTGGTTCAGTATAGATAAACCTTTTTGAAAGGTTTTTGAGTTTTTGGAGAATTGAACTGTTCCTCTTTCAGAAAAGATTTCTGACTTTACTTTTATTGTAAACCGTTGTTTTTGAAAAGAGGCATAAGACGGTTATTAATCGCTGGTACACTTTATCTTCACGTATCCTATTATAGTAATTCCCAAAAAACCCTCTATTGAGAACCCTTTCGAGGATGATATTCTCACCCCTCGCCTTTATCTTTACATATTTTGTAAGAGGGATAGGCATTGTATTGATTAATGCTTGTAATATATATATATATATATATATATATATATATATATATATATATATATATATATATATATATATCTTTGTGGGTTTTTGTAAGTTGTATGGTATCTATGGATGTACGTTATCGAACGAAAGTAATTTTGGGAGCGGTATTGCGGTTTAAAGTTTTAAACAGACTCATATTTTAGTATTAAATAGTATAAGTGTCGTCGTAATGTCCGAGCTATCAGAGCCACGCAGCAGGAAGCGTGAGCCTTGGTAGTTAGGGTGTTACACAAGCAAGCAACCAATACCTTATGAAAATGTCTACTTACTGTCTCTTAAGAATGTTGAAACCTTTCTTGTATCATCTTATTACCCACTCTATGATCAACAGTATTTAAGAACATTGCAACCATTTCTTGAACTCCCATTTGCCTTGTACATTTTAATCCTTGCTCAACTAATTCATCACACAATTGAAAAAAAAAACATGTTTTTCCATCCGAAACATTTCATAACAACGAATGCCATGACCACGTAAAATTTCTTGCACCTATAAATAATCTATTTGTTCACTAATCCTGCATGGTTTTTTGTACAAATAATTGACTGCATATTAACCAATCAATGTAGAAATATTTTCAATCTCATCTGTATCTTCTTCTATAATGGAAAGTAATTTTAATTCTTCATGTCGTTCTTTTTTATACTTTTCAAACAAATACTCCAACTTCATTTCAAATTAATGGCCAAAAATTAAGTCTTACATAGAATATAAATAAATTCTTATGAACATAACAATACTAAGCTAAGAAATAAAATGTATATAATAAGAACAATAATTAAGTACCACAAGCAATATATTATAAAATGATACATAAGCAACACACAAATTTTTCTATTGTCTTATCCTAGTATAACAAAAAATTCATGGCCAAATTAAAATGGAGTACAATAATAACTTAATTAATTTTGCATAAAAGTCACCAAACAAAAATTAGTTTTGCATGAATGGTAGTAGATTATATGCTGCATATAATCTTTACTTATATCCTTTTAAAGATATAAATATTTCTCTAGCAGGTTTAAACATCATTAGTTGACAATAACTATGAAAATCGGGATCACTAGTGACCATTTTCATCTTTTGAATATTATCCATTACTTCTCCAGTAGATACACTGGGTACTAAAAATGTGGACACAATAGTTGAGCGTGATTCAGATGCAGAAGCAATTCTACTTATTGCATCTGCAATTTGCTTTGAGGCAGGGACTTTAAAGTTTTTCTTCTTTTTTGTTGTTTCACAAACTACATCTCTCTTTATTTTTTTCATACTCTTGGCTATTATTTTTCTTGAGAAGAACTAAGATTTATGTGTTGAAATTCAATACTAACTCCCACATTAGCACCTATACCTTATTCACTATCTCTAGACCTTCTTCTATATCAACATGACATTCCTTAAAGTATGGTTGATATCCATCACCATCTTCTTCTATGTCACTAGGTAACATCCCAGATAAGAGAGTTTAAGCAAATTTTTCATCAGCCATAACATCTTTAAATGATGTAGTTAACTCATCTTTAAAAGGAAGTCATTTATTTCTGAATTTTTCATATAAAGGATTTCCTGCATTTTGATAACAACTAATCAACACAAGACTCATTACCAAAATTAATCTTAAAATTTTTGCTTTAATAATAAGTTAGTACGTACTAATTGTTTTCTCTCCCACAATTCATTTGGTGGTTTAGTATAATTCTATCCTAATCCCGTTTTTTTGCCAACAAACTTGTACCATATTGACCATTCTTTTTTAAGATTATCCCACTTATTTTTTAATTGAATTTTATCATATTGTTTTCTATTTTTTTAATTAAATTGAGTGGTTCTATTACGTTGCTGCTGTTTAGCAACTTTATCCAAGCATGCTTGGATAAATTGTTTACTGGTCTTCATATGCCATGATGTTTTTGCCTTTTGAAATTCATCGTTACTCATTATTCTATTACCAAAGAAAATATAAATTATATATATAAATATTTAATCAAATATGTTACATTTTTTTTAAAATTTTAAGTAATAACTTGAGAATATTAATTTAATATTCTTTTTATACCATACTTTTACTCTAATATTCTCAATAATTTTATTTTTATAAGATTTTTATAGAATCCAATATTATGATTTTATTTAATTTGTTTTTTTTAACTGGGATCAACTAATTTATATTATAAAAAAATTACAATAAAACATAGTATATGAGAATTACAATTATAAATTTTACATAGCCAAATTAAAAAAAAAAATTTCAACCAAAACAAAAATAAAATATAATAAAAAATAAAAAGAACTCATGTAAATAAAAAACGATAAAAATTCTATAAAACCAACGATAGATATTATATGAATAAAAGAAATACAATAAAAAAAAAATTCATATGAATTATATCAAATAAGAAAAATAAAACTTCATATAAGATATAAATACAGTGCATAAAATAGAGAAAAAATAGAATTCATATGAATAAGAAATAATAAGAGTATCATAAAAAAATTAATAACATACTTGAGAGATTAGAACATTAAAAAAAATAATATAAAAAAGGTCAATAATAAAAATAAGTAAAAAATAAAAATAAACAAAGCCAAATAAAAATAAAAAATGAACAATATAAAAATGAACATAAAGAACGATAAAAAAAATGAACAATATAAAAATGAATATAAAGAACATTATAAATGTTCTATAATTTTTTTAGTGCCATTCGTACTTTTTAATTTAGTATCATTTTGGACTATAAATTTTTATTATTTATGATTTTATTGTTATTTATAATTAATTTTTTATTTAATTTGTCATTTTTGTTTGGATTATAATTCACATTATAGAAAATTTTGAGAACAAATATAGCATATAATAATTACAACTACAAATTTTATGAAGTTGAATAAAAAATAAAAAAATTTCATACAAAACAAAAACAAAGTACAGTATAAAATAGAAAAGAATACTCATACAAATAAAAAATAATAAAAATTTTATAAAGCCAACAACATATATTATATGAACAAAAAAATTACAATAAGAAGTAAATAAAATTTATATGAATGAAATCAAATAAAAAAATAAAAATTTTATACGCAACATAAATATAGTACAATAAAATATAAAAAAGAATTTATATAAACAAAAAATAATAAAAATATCATTAAATTAATAAAAATAAAAATTTATATCAACAATATTTGTCATATGAATAAAAAATATAACAAAAATAAATACAAAATCATATGAACAAAACCAAATAAAAATAAAAAAAAACTTCATAAAAAATATACATATAAAAATAGTATAGTAAATGATAAAAAAACTCATATGAATTAGAAAGTATTATGATTTGAATATTTGGTATCTTTTAAATATTTGAATTTCTAATGTCATGATTGTTCATTATATTTACATTACTTTAGGTTTGTATACGTGCTTGCATCCCATACTGCTAAAGTTCTTAGTGATGCTTTAGTGAATTCCTTGTATGATTGGAACATAGATAGAAAATTGTTAACTTTAACAGTTGATAATTATAGTACAAATGATGCCATGATTCATCTTGTGTTTGATAAGATTTCACCATCTAACTTTATTAAGAGAAGGAGAATTTTTTCGCATAGATTGTTGTGCTCACATTGTTAATTTGATTGTGAAAGATGGTATGAATGCAATATATAATTCTATTGAAAAAATCAAAGAGAGTGTTTCTTTTTGGGTTGCAACACAGAAGAGGAAAAAAATTTGAAGAGACTTATAGGCAATTGAATATTAATTATAGGAGAAAGCTTGCACTTGATTGTAGAACTAAATGAAATTCAATTTATCTAATGCTTGCTTTTGTATTGCCATATAGAGATATATTTGAGCGTTTAAGACACTGTGAATCTTTGTATAAAGTTGTACCATCTGATGATGAATGAAAAATGGCAAATAAATTTGTTAATGAATTAGAAGTCTTTTATAGTGTGATTGAATTATTTTTTGGCACTTTATATCTAACTACAAATTTATATTTTTTCAAGATGTGTGAAATGAGATTGACATTGAATGAGTGGATGCTAAGTCCCAATGACTTGATTCATAAAATGACAATAAATATGATTAATAAGTTTAAAAAGTATTAGGATTAAATTAATAAAGTCATGGCTGTGGGAGTTATCTTAGATCTTAGAAATAAGATGAAGTTGTTGAAGTTTTTTTCTTAAAATATATGGATGTCAAAGCGAGAATTATCTGAGAAAGGTCTAGAAAATGATGGAAGAATTAGTATGTGAATATCAACTTAAGGTTAGGGTTAAAAGAAGAGCTCTAAATAATAATATCTTAGCTTCTACTTTAAATGTTGGACATGATGAAAGATCTTCAAAGACAAAATTCAGTTCTATCTACTTGCAATTTGTGGAAGATACATGTGAAGACTATGCTGTAAAAACCGAGTTAAATTTCTATTTGGAAGAGAGTGTTATGGTAGATAAAAAAATTTGAAAAATTTTGACATTTTGACCTATTAAAAAATATTGGAGTGAAATATCCAACTTTATAAAAGATTACAAGAGATTTTTTAGCCATTCTCATTTTTACTGTTGCCTTAGAATCTGCTTTTATACCGGTGGTCGAGTTATACATCCACATTGCAATAAATTGCGATGTGAAATTGTTGATGCGTTAATTTAAACTCAACATTCGATACACTCTTCAGGTGAAAATACTAATAAATCAAGTTTTATTTGATATTAAAGTTTAATTTTATGTTAAATTTAACTCTCATGAATTGTTGATTGATATAATATAGGTAAATTAGGGTCAAAAATTTCAATTCTTTGGGACTATAAGATGGATATGGAAATTTAGAAATTTAGGTAATTATTTTTTTATTATGTAAATTTTTATTTAATATATGGTATTCTTGTTTATGATGTATGTTAACGTATTCATATTTATGTTCTTTTAGTATAGAACATAAAGTTATTTGTTGGAAGTTGTATTCTCACCATAAAAAAATATTTGATATTGAAGACTTTATTTTATGATTTTTTTTTAAATAAAAATTATATTTTAAGATTTTGTTTTTTATGGACTATGATTTGTTATTTTATATTTCTGGACTTGTAAGTTATAATCTTGGATAAGATATGTTTATGTGTTGTAATAATGTTTTGTGCTTTTTTTTCACTATAATTTTCATATAAATATTTAATATAAGGAGATGGAGAATGAAATTCCACAAAAAATATGGGAACGCAAAGAATAGGAATGAAGACAATTATTGCCTTATGGCAGAAATTGAAATGGAGACAGAGACAAAAACAAAATTTAGAGGATAAAAACGAAAAGTAGGGAGGCATCCTCTGCCTCCATTTCATCCAATTGACATTCCTACTCAATATCCAAGCTAGCTTTTCAAACCATATTATTAATCAAGAAGATAAGAGAAAAGAATGGCCGTGATGGTTTAGTTTTATTATCGAGGAATATGAGGAAAAAGATAGATGTAAATTAAAATATAAATTTCAATTTAGACTATATGGTTAAAATTAAAATGACATAACAATTAAATTGATTTTTCACTTTTTCAAGTGATGATAGAATTAGTAATTCAATTTTTAGATTAATTAAAGAGTTTAATTTTGATGTAATGATAGTATAATTATACAGTCGTACAATCACACTTATTTTTTTGGATAACTATTTATGCTGTTAATATGAAAAGTGATTATTTTTATTAATGTAACATTATGCAATTAGATATATGTATAACATTATTTTATACTAAAAATACATCAAAATTAAATTTTTAATTAAATTAGTATCTTAATTTTAAACTATCAATTAAATTAGTCTTTTAATTTAACTAGTTAATGACTTCGATGAAAAGTTGATTTAGATCGTTAAATGACACGTGATATGTAAAATTGACACGACACGAAAAATATTTTAATCAATTCATCATTCACCAATTTGATTATTATATTTAGTTAATAATTAGTATTTTTATCCGTAATAACGTTAGAGAATATAAATCTTTTAAAATTATGTCGATTTTATCATGACATTATAGATTATGACATAAAAAATTTTTAAAATCAAATTACTTTTACAAAAAGATCGTAGGAGACAAAAATTTCATCTGTTAATTAAGAAGGCTTAAGTCTCTGTAGATAAAAAAGTTAAATAATAAAATTTTTAGTTATTATTTTTATGTGAAAGAATTTAATTTTTTACTAATAATTAATTTTAACATTCATGATCTAAAATTTAAAAGAATTTAATGTGTATACTTTTACATTTGATTAGGTGTTAAGTCTATTGTATAAATAGAAATAATTAATTGTTATGCTTGATATTTAAAAATAATATTTTTTTCTTTCCATGTATATAATAATATAATTAGATATTAAAATAAAAAAATTTATATTGATAGTTATATAATTAACTCAAAATTAATTTTTTTAAATAATTGAATCTTGATTCTAACTTTTAATCACAACATTAGTATTTTCTCCAAATTATATGTAATAAATATTTGAAGGGAGAGAAGTGAAAATATAGATTAGAAAGATAAGTAGAAAAAATACTTTACAACCATAAATTTATGTTAATAAATTTAAATATTATTATGTTAGAGTAACTCATAAGTCATTATTGAAAGAACCAATTTTAATTTTTTTTATTAGAACTAGTGTATGTCTTCATATTCTGTACAATATAATATAGAAAAATATATAAAAAATTTATTAAAAAATTAAACGAAAAGTATATATAGTAATTATTATTATAAATATTTTATAAAACTATAATTAAAAACAAATTTTAACAATAAGTATCAGGAATTTAAATCCCGCATTGTGCATGTAACAATTCATTAGTTAATAACAGATCCTTAATAATGGAGTTTCAATCTATAGTGGATTAGTTATTGACCTACAGAGTTGGAAAATACTGTGAAAATAGTATTTGTCTTTAAAGCAGTACAATTTCTCATTGATAGCAATACTTATAGAGATTTATTTTTGTTAAAATTTATTTAAAACAGTTTTATTTATTGGTATCATATTCATTCTTGAAGTCAAAACAATATGATTAATGTTGTTACCTGTTAAAACTTCACATTTTATGACATGATTTATAAGTTTTTAAACTTATAGATTTATGCTATTATCAAAGCTATTAGATTGATTAATATTCATTGGTAACATTACCAAAATACCAGTTTATACTATATATATATATATATATATATATATATATATATATATATATAAATAAAGGGAAATTCACCAAAATAAAATATTTGAGTTCCAATATTATCAAAATACAACTTTTCAATCATTAATACAAAAATATAATTTTTCCTAATTCTATATAATCTGTGGGAGGGATTTGACGGATTCTGAGTGTACATAAACCTTGGTAGGGGTTCCACACTTTATGTTGAAAATGCCAATGCATAGAAACCGTGGTAGGGTTCCATGGTTTCTGTTTGAATATGCAAGGAGCATAAACCGTGGAAGAGGTCCAGCGGTTTATGCTCTATTATAAATACGTAGAAGGGGTGCAGCGGATTATTCATTCCAATACACTTCCAACCTTAGTGAGAGAAAGTAGCGTTTCTAAAGAGAGGAGGAGTAGAAAAAATTGAGTGTTGGAAAATTTTTTTGGACTGGGATCATGGCAGATGAACGCAGTCTTTACCGTTTAAACGGTGTTGCGCACGTAGCCGGCAGCATCAACAAAGAGGTAAGCCCGCTATCTATTATTTGTTGTATTTTATTTAACAGAGAATTGTAGGTTACATATTAGGGTTATTTAGGATTAGGATATGTTAATTAGGATTAGGATTTTGAAATTAGGAGATAGGTCCAAATGTTTAAGTAAAGTATTGTTCCTCTCGTAATTAAGACATAGGGTTGAAACTCAAATTTGATGTTTTCTAAGCGTTCATGTTTGAAAACAAAGTTTTGAAATTTGAACTTTTAAACATGTAGGTTTAAAAGGTAGATTATGTAAGTTAAACCTCGTGGTTATATTTGCACTCTTAAATTTAAAAATTATAAGTGTTTTTTTAGCTTTGTTGAACGTAAGATTTAGATTATATCATGTTATGTTTAGTACTTGCTTATGTTGAATTAAAGATTTATGTCTTATATTATAGCCTTATTAATTTGAACGTATAATGGTTGTTAGTGATGCAATCTCACTTGGTTTTTGGTTTATAATCTCACTTGTTACAGCCTAGTAGGTGTATAACTAGTGTCCGGAGGCAACAGAACATGCCTATGCATGACAGGATCATACCGTATTTGGAGAGGGCAGGTTTGTACCACCTGGCGAGGCTCAACATGAGGTGGTTTTGGTTGGATGAACCCCTCGCCAGCGCATTCATTGAGAGGTGGCGTCTTGAGACGCACACCTTTCACATGCCATTCGGGGAGTGCACCATCACGCTGTAGGATGTCGCATACCAACTGGGGTTGTCCGTGGATGGTTTACCTATATCCGGGTGTCTGACAGATTTTGAGAAGTTGATGGAGGATGGCCGACCCGCTTGGGAGTGGTTTCAGGAACTCTTTGGCGAGCTTCCCCCACTGAATAAGGTGAAGCAGTTTACGGTTCACTTCAACTGGTTTCATGAGAGATTCAGGGTGCTGCCGCAGGATGTCACTGAGGATACTATACGGATATATGCACGGGCATATATTATGATGCTATTATCCACTCAGTTGTTCAGTGATAAGAGTGAAAATCGGGTTCATATTCGGTGGTTGCTTTTTGTGGCGAGACTTGATGACATGGGCAGTTATAGTTAGGCTTCGGTAGCCTTAGCCTAGCTATATCAATGTATGTGTCGGGTTGTGAACAGGAATGTGACGAACTTGGCCGGCCCGCTCCAGTTACTGCAATCATGGATCTTCTGGCGGTTTCCTAGTCTCAGACCACGTGGATTCGATGATTTTTCTTTTCCATTGGCTTCCAGGTATCGATACTCAAGAAAATTACAAATTCAGTTTTCATTTTTTAGGTTAAAGTAATAAAAGTATTTATTATCAGTTTATTTGTTTGTTTAACCACATCTTCGTTCAAGTGGGCCACGTATTTACCGACATCCGACCGGAGGGAGGAGCGAGTCATCCAGTGTGGCTTCTGTTGGACCGCTTAGGTGATCGAGATGTAAGTTTTGTGTTTGTTGTTACCAATTTTACTTCTTTTTTGGTATTTGATAAGTATTTAACATAGTAATTGATCATGCTTTAAACATCAGTAGATTGTCTTGGAGCCTTATGCTGCACTAGAGGTGCTGGCCGTTATTCATCTAGAGATTCTAGCCGAGGAGCATAGTCGATTATGGCGTGCATGTACTAGTCTGATTTACTTCGCCATCATTGAGTTGCACCAGGTGTATAGGGTGTTGCCATAGCTCGGTGGCGTTCAGCACGTGCCTGATACGACATCAAATATTGACTGGCTCTATGCCAAGGATGGTAGGGGTGGTGATAGGTGGTTTCCATCATACTATCAGGTGTGGCATCTAAGTTGGCAGAATAGGGTAGACGCTTGACGAATGAAAAATTGTGTGGTATAGAATTTCACTAATGAAATCTCATTGCAAGTATAGTTTCTAAACCAACAATAATCCTTTCATACAAAAATTTGTTTGTCACAAGTAACAAACCCCTAATAATCCTAATAACTGAAGTATTTAAACCTCGGGTCGTCTCTCAAAGGAATTACAGAGTAGTATTCTTGTTATTGGTTATGAGTTGTATATTTTGGGGTTTTGGATAAGAGACAGGAAAAGTAAATGACAATGAAATTCAAATAATAAAGCGGTCTTGGCAAGGTTTAGTGGTCAAAGATCTCTATCCTTATCACTAACCACAGCATGAGAATTGGCAAGGATCAATCCCATTAAATCATCCTCTAACTAGTAGTAAAGGAAAGTCAAATGAGCTATATCAATCCAAGTTCACAAGTCTTAACTCTCCACTAATTCAATTAGTGAGAACTAGAGTTAATGGCTCCCAATCATCAATTACTTGGACATTAGTAACTCAAGAGTTCCTAAGTTACCATCCCAAGTCAAGAGCATAAAATTCTACTCTAACATCCTTCCAAGCATTTTATCAAGCACTTGAAAGACATAAAAGAAAAGCATAATAAAATTGTAATAAAAGTAAATCTACACTACTCAATTGCAAGGAAATTAATAACAACAATTCAATTAAGCAATAAAGAAAATCAAAACATGAATTGCATTAGAAGGAAAATAGGAGAAACAAAAGTGCATCAACATAAAAGTAGAGAATTACAAGAATTAAATGCTAGACTAGAGAGAGGAGATATAGAAGAACAAGAATTACAAAAGGAAAAGTAAATCAAAGCCTGAGATTAACCTAGATCTAAGAATTCCTAATTTACCTCTAACCTAATTCTAGAGAGAAAGGAGAGCTTCTCTTTCAAGAAACTAACTCTAACTAAAACTAAAGTAAACTAAAACTAATGTGTATAATTGTGTTGATTCCCCTTTAATCCTTGGGTTAAATAGCATCAGAAATGAGTTGGATTTGGGCTTGGGAAGTCCAGAATTTGCCCCCAGCGTTTTGCCTTTAAGTGAGTCTCGTGCGAGCATCGACGCGTACACGCCGTGTACGTGTACGCATTGCTTGGCATTTTCCTATCCACGCATACGTGCCATGTACGCGTACGCATCGCCATGCGACTCCACAATCCATGCCTGCGCGTCTGCTGCGCGTGTGCGTCAATGAATGCATCCCAAATCCTTGTTTCTTCATGAGTTCTCCATTTGCATGCTTTTCCTCTTCACCCCTTTGATTCATTCCTAACCTTTTCAACCTGAATTCACTAACAAACATATGAAGTCATCTAGTGGAATCAAAGGTGAATCAAAATTAACAATTAAGGCCTAAAAAGCATGTTTTCACACTTAAGCACAAATTAGGAGACAATCATGAAACCATGCTATTTCCTTGGATAAATGTGAGAGAAAGGTGATAAAATCTCCTAAATTAAGCACAAGATAAACCCTAAAAATAGGGTTTATCAACCTCCCCACACTTAAACCATAGCATGTCCTCATGCTAAAATCAAGAAAGAAATAAAGGGTATCAACATTTATTCAATACAAACTAGTTACCTAGATGCAATCTACCTATATGCAACTATCTATATGGATGCAATTGTTTGGTCAAAATAAATCAATTCCCAAAGAAACATATATAAGCACAAGGGCTAAAGTAATAGCACTCAAATCAAATCCACATTTGAATTGAATTATTAAATATTTTTACAAACTTGCAAGAAAAGTAATAATCATAGGTGGAGACATGTAATTGAGCAATCGAACCGTCACTGGATGTGTTTACACTCTATTCGCTCTAGTGTTTAGGGTCGATTTTCTCAATTCTCCCCTAATCATGCTTTCCAAGATTTGTTTTTCATCTAACAATCAACAATTATTTTATGCATGCATACAAGTATCATGAGGTCTTTCTCATAGGTTGTAATGGGGCCAGGGTCAAGGTAAGGTCATATATGGTTAAGTGGACTAGAATTTGAATTTTTGATTAACCTAGCTTCCCACCTAACCTATGACAACCTATACAATTAAGTACTAACCTAACTACCCATTCTTCACTTTTTCACATACTCATGCATTTTCTTTTTATTTCACAACACCTATGCATTGATCTTTATTGAGCTTTACTTTGGGGCATTTGTCCCTTTTTATTGCTTTTCTTTTTTTTCTTTCTTTTCTTTTTCTATATTTTTTTCCTTTTTTTTCTTTTTTTTCTTTTCCATACATATTTCTTTTTCTTTTATTTTTCTCATTTTTCTTTTTTTCAACTACTATATACAAGAGCATCAATGCATATGGTTTTACATTTAATTAACACATGAGCATGTACCCAATTCCCAAAATTTTCAACAAAAATAAAAAACACACCCCTTTTATCCCAACCAATGTCCCAAGTTTCCCCACACTTGAATGATACTCACACATACTAACCTAAGCTAATCAAAGATCCAAATTAAGGACTTTTATTATTTTTCGCTTTAAGGCTTGTAATGTGCTAAAATTAAGAACAAGTGGGTTAAGCGGAGGCTCAAAGTTGGCTAACAATGGAAGATAAAAGGTAGGCTATTTAGGTAAGTGAGCTAATGAAATGATGACCTCAATCATATAAATGCATGAATACAAGGAATAATGGACATATAGACTCAAACAAATCAAAGATCACAATCATAGAAAGAGAATAATGCACACAAGAAGGAAAATAAGTAGTTATAAGATGTAACTACACCATTAGGCTCAAAACTCACAAGGTTGTGTGTTCTTAGCTCAAAAACATGATCCACAATATATATAATTCAAGCAAGTTCTATGAAAAGTTTCCACTCAAATCAATTGGGATGTCAATGCCCTATTAAGAATATTTTTCTTGGAGAATTTCATTATTTTAACTAAGCTTATTATGTATATATATATATATATATATATATATATATATATATATGCAACTAAAATTCCTAAAAAGGCCTAAAATGAAATGCAAAAGTGTTGGGATTAGAAACTTGTCACCCAAAAAATGCCGAACGGTCGGACGACTTTCCCACACTTAAAAGTTTGTACCGTCTTCGGTGCATTCTAAGATGAGCAAGGGAGGGTACGGCGACTTTCCGAGTTGCTACCTTCAGCTGGTAGGTCAACCGGTTGCTGCATGTTCTTTCTTCTGCTTCTGCTGTTGCTTATGGTGCATTAGTCATGAAAAATAGAAAATAACATCGTAAGATGAGGAAATACAAAAGCGAGGAAGCATACATTGTTGGAACGAGGTTAGAATCATTAGAATGGAGTGAGTGAATTTGTGTGACATTAATGAAAAATAGGTGTGTGGGTCCTAAATTGCGCGTGGTTTAGAACGCACGCACATTAGCATAACGAGCTTAGTCACAATTTACACAAGAGAGGTATGCCCTTCACTCATTCTAGTGTACTTGAAATACTTTAAACTTGTTGGTTAAGACAACCAAACAAGCAATAAAGAAGCATGAAAGCATTCAAGCAAAAGATGGCATGCGGATGCATATGATCAAGAAACACAATGCATTAAGATAAATGCAAAACATCCAATATCAAGAAATTGCCTAATCAAATAAAGGAGTTTAAATCACATGGTAGCCAATTCATGCAATTCAAAAACATATAAGAAGCTTGAGGGAAATTTTTCATGTACTCGGTGTTCACAAAATTAAGCATGAGGAACTCAAAACCAAGTAGCAATATACAACCTCAATCAAGAATCCAATGATGCATACTAACATGATGTTAAGATAACATCCTCTTTAGTACTCAGCAGCAATTAATGGTAAACAAGATTAACAATCCAACACATACAAAGGAAAACAAAAATAAAATGACAACTTAAATAATTAAACAACTAAAAGAAATGGTTATAGATGGTGTTTGGTAGTGTTGGATGATGGTTGAAGAAGGGAAAGGAAAGAGAAGAGGAGATAAGAAGGAAAGAGAGAGAAAGAGGAGAAGAAAAGAAGGTGGATGGAATAAGGTGATCCACGCGTACGCGTCTTCTACGCGTGCGCGTGGATGGGGTGAAATGGGTTTGACGCATACGCGTAAGTCACGCGTACGCGTGGGTGGCGTCCGAGAGGATCGACGCGTACGCGTAAGGCACGCGTACGCGTGAGTTCGGTTGCGCTAGAGGCATAATGTTTGCACGATGTAGGCACAACTCTTGGGTTAATGTATGGAGGAATGAAACTTCTACATCCACGTGTACGGATAGGTTACGCGTGCGCGTGGATTGGCCAAAAAGCTTGGAGCACGCGTATGCGTGGGTTGGTGCTCTGTTTTTCAAAAAAATTTCAAGTTCTTGCACCAGGCCAAGTATTCCATGCCTCCAAACAGCTATCAAAACACCATAAAACCTTATTCAACATGCTAAATGGTGCACGAAATTGCAATCACACTTTTGCAATCCGCACAACTAACCAGCAAGTGCACTGGGTCATCCAAGTAATACCTTACGTGAGTAAGGGTCGAATCCCATGGAGATTGTTGGCTTGAAGCAAGCTATGGTTATCTTATTAATCTTAGTCAGGATACCAATTATAGTTATCAATTGACTTGCAAATAAACAAGAGAGCATGGATTAAATAATACTTATTATGCAGTAATGGAGAATATGTTGGAGTTTTGGAGATGCTTTGTCTTCTGAAGTCCTGCAACATAATGCTTTCTCACTTTCATACATGCAAGGCTCCTTCCATTGCAAGCTGTATGTAGGGTGTCACCGTTGTCAATGGCTACTTCCCATCCTCTCAGTGAAAATGGTCCAAATGCTCTGTCACAGCACGACTAATCATCTGTCGGTTCTCGATCATGTCGGAATAGGATCCATTGATCCTTTTGCGTCTGTCACTACGCCCAACACTCGCGAGTTTAAAGCTCGTCACAGTCATCCAATCCTTGAATCCTACTCAGAATACCACAGGCAAGGTTTAGACCTTCCGAATTCTCAAAGATTCTGCCAATGGATTCTAGCTTATACCACCAAGATTCTGATTAAGGAATCTAAGAGATACTCATTCAATCTAATGTAGAACGGAGGTGGTTGTCAGGCACACGTTCATGGGTTGAGAATGGTGATGAGTGTCACGGATCATCACCTTCTTCATATTGAAGCGCGAATGAACATCTTAGATAGGAACAAGCGTGTTTGAATAGAAAACAGAAATTATTGCATTAATTCATCGAGACGCTGCAGAGCTCCTCACCCCCAACAATGGAGGTTAGAGACTCATTCCGTCACAAAGTATAAAGTTCAGATCTAAAAATGTCATGAGATGCAAAATAAGTCTCTAAAAGTTGTTTAAATACTGAACTGGTAACCTAGGTTTACAGAAAATGAGTAAACTAAGATAGATGGTGCAAAAATCCACTTTTGGGGCCCACTTGGTGTGTGCTGGGGCGGAGACCTGAGCTTCTCACGTGTCTGGACTATTTTTGGAGTTAAATGCCAGGTTGTAACCTGTTTCTGGCGTTTAACTCTAACTTGCAACCTGTTTCTGGCGCTGGACGCCAGAATGCAATATGAAACTGGCATTAGACGCCAATTTACGTCATTTATATTCGTGCAAAGTATGAACTATTATATATTGCTGTAAAGCCCTGGATGTCTACTTTCCAACCCAATTGAGAGCGTGCCAATTGGACTCCTGTAGCTTTAAAAAATTGATTCCGAGTGCAGAGAGGTCAGAATCCAACAGCATCAGCAGTCCTTTTTTAGCCTAAATCAGATTTTTGCTCAGCTCCCTCAATTTCAGCCAGAAAATATCTGAAATCACAGAAAAATACAAAAGCTCATAGTAAAGTCCAGAAATATGAATTTTGCCTAAAAACTAATAAAAATATACTAAAAACTAAATAAAACATACTAAAAACTATATGAAATTACCCCCAAAAAGCGTATAAAATATCCGCTCATCACAACACCAAACTTAAACTGTTGCTTGTCCCCAAGCAACTAGATAAATAAAATAGGATAAAAAGAAATCAAGAAGCAATAGTATCTCAGAGTTTTAAATGAAGCTCAGATTCTAATTAGATGAGCGGGACTAGTAGCTTTTTGCTTCCAAACAGTTTTGGTATCTCACTTTATCCTTTGAAATTTAGAATGATTGGCATCCATAGAAACTCAGAATTCAGATAGTATTATTGATTCTCCTAGTTTAGTATGTTGATTCTTGAACATAGCTACTTTATGAGTCTTGGCCGTGGCCCTAAGCACTTTGTTTTCCAGTATTACCACCGGATACATAAATACCACAGACACATAATTGGGTGAACCTTTTCAGATTGTAACTTAGCTTTGCTCAAGTCCCCAATTAGAGGTGTCCAGAGTTCTTAAGCACACTCTTTTGCTTTGGATCACGACTTTAACCACTCAGTCTCAAGCTTTTCACTTGGACTTGCATGCCACAAGCACATGGTTAGGGACAGCTTGATCTAGCTGCTTAGGCCTGGATTTACTTCCTTGGGCCCTCCTATCCATTGATGCTCAAAGCCTTGGATCCTTTTCACCTTTGCCTTTTGGTTTAAAGGGCTATTGGCTTTTTCTACCTCTTTTGCTTTTTTTTTTCACTGCTTTTTCTTCATCCAAGAATCAATTTCATAATTTTTCAGATCAGCAATAATATTTCTCTTGTTCATCATTCTTTCAGGAGCCAACAATTTTAACATTCATAAAATTCAATATAAAAAATATACATTGTTCAAGCATTCATTCAGAAGACAAAAAGTGTTGCCACCACATATAAATAATTAGAATTTTCCTTATTAAGAACTCGAAAAAAATATTGCCTTTTTATTCTAAAAATCTACTATTTTATTCATGTTTGATGATGATGAGAAAAATAAATTATAGCTTAATTGGAGATAAAATCAAAATAGAGATACTAATTACTACTACTAATATATAACTTCTAAGGTAAATTTCTAATAAGAACAATTATCACAGAATTAAGGCTAAGATTAGGACTCAACAACCTTTATTTTGGGAAATAGATGTTCCTCTAGTCTGTGGGGTGCTTGGTCCTTCAAGAGATAGCTTTTGACACTTCAGTTCCTTTAAGTCACGCCTTTGCTCTTCTTGTTCCCCAAGCAGTTTGCAAAGCATGCTTTTTTGATTATTCTGTTCTTCTTTTATTTGGTCCATAGCTTCTTGCAACTTGGCAACAGATGCTTCAAGATGCTCTCAGTATTCAATTTGAGGGATCTCCGGGAGGAATTCCTGTGCTCTCCTCTTGATGGGGTCGTCCTGCACTTGTTGTCTTTCCATTGATATTTTGGTGATTGGTTGCTCAACTGAGATATACTCAGTTACTCCCATCTTCACCACAGCATCTTTACATAGCATAGAGATTAAGCTTGGATAAGCCAATTTGGCATCTTTGGAGTTCTTGTTTGCTATTATGTAAAGTTCACACGAAATCAGCTGATGAACTTCCACTTCTTTTCCCAACATAATGCAATGGATCATTACTGTTCTTTTAATGGTGACTTCATAGCGGTTGCTAGTGGGCAGTATAGAACGCCCAATGAAGTCCAGCCAGCCTCTGGCGACTGGTTTGAGATCTTCTCTCTTGAGTTGATTTGGGACGCCCTTGGTGCTGGTTGTCCACTTGGTTCCAGGGAGGCATATGTCCTCTAGAATCTTGTCCAAACCCTTATTTGTTCTCATCATTCTCCTATTGAAGGAGTCTGGATCATCTTTCAGCTGAGAAAACTTAAAGATCTCCCTGATTTTGTCAAGGTGGATGTGAACAATCTTTCCTCTGACCAAGGTCCGTAGTCATAGAAGGTCGTTCCAGATATTCTCCGCCTGTCTGTTTGCCATAGATTAGCATAGAATTCCTGAACCATGTTTCTTCCCACCTTTGTTTCAGGATTAGCTAGGATTTTCCAGCTCCTGTTTCGAATTTGCTGTTGGATCTCCGGATATTCATCTTCTTTCAGATCGAATTTGACTTCCGGGATCACTGATCTTAGACCCATTATTTTGTGGTAATGGTCTGAATGTTCTTTGGTTAAGAACTTCTCTTGATTACAAAGTGGTTTTGGAATATTCTATTTCTTGCCTCTTGGAGTGGTTTGCTTTCCCTTAGGAGCCATGATCTTAGTGGATATGGCTTAGTGATCACGGATAAACACACCAAACTTAGAGGTTTGCTTGTCCTCAAGCAAAAGAAAGGAAAGGAGAGGGATAGAAGGAGAGCTAATTTTGAATTTTGAATGAGAGGAAGGAGGCCGAATGTGGATTTAAAGGGAGGGGTGGGTTTTCGAAAATTTTGAAAAAAAAGATAAGATAGAAGATATGATTTGTAAAAGATAAGTATGATAGGAAAAAGATATAATTTAAAATTAAAAAGTTATGAAAGATATTTGAAAAAGATAAATCTGAATTTTGAAAAGAAAATATGATGAGTTTGAAAAGATTTGAAAAGAATTTAAAAGATTTGAAAAGAAATTGAAGAGGATTAAAAAAAATTTTGTGTTATGAATTAAGATACATTTGATATCTTTGAAAAGGGATTTTAGAAATTAGGATTAAAAATTTTTGGAATTGAAGTTTGAAAGGTGGGAGTTTGTAACATGTTTATGCAAGAAATCATGAATTGAAACGTGAAAAATGAAAAAAATTCGAGTTGAAAACGAATTCACCTCCTCCCCACAATCCTGGCGTTAAACGCCCAAACACTGCATGTTTTGGACGTTTAACGCCCATTTGTAGCTTCTCCTGGGCGTTTAACGCCCAGCTGTTGCTTCTGGCTGGCGTTAAACGCCAGGAACGCCTTTGTCACTGGGCATTTTTCTGAACGCCCAGGACGCTATAAATCTGGCGTTAAACACCCAGAGAATGCTTCTTTCTGGCGTTTAACGCCCAGAAGGTGCTTCTTTTTGGCGTTTAACGCCTAGATGGCTATCTTTACTGGCGTTGAACGCCCAGTAGATGCTTCTTTTGGGCGTTCAACACCCAAAACAGCTCTTACTGGCTTTTTCGCACCAGTGAGCTTCTTTTTTGCTGTTTTATCCTCTGAATCCTTCTGTAACTCTGTGAACTCAAGCAATTGCTATTTTACCTTGAAGATAATTGACATAAACCTGTAAAAATCAATTAATTAACAATTAAGCTTTGTTAATGGCTGGGTTGCCTCCTAGCAAGCACTTCTTTATTGTCTTTAGCTGGACTATTACTGAGCTTTAATCAAGTCTCAGTTTTGAGCATTCTTGCTCAAAATTGCTTTTAAGATAATGTTTGACTCTCTGCCCATTAACAATGAAATTTTTGTTAGAATTATTATCCTAGAGCTCCACGTATCCATATGGTGACACACTTGTAATCACATATGGACCTCTCCACCGGAATTTCAATTTCCCGGGGAATAATCTGAGCCTAGAATTAAATAGCAGAACTTTCTGCCGTGGCTCAAAGACTCTGGATGACAGTTTCTTATCATGCCATCTTTTTTCTTTCTCTTTGTAAATTTTTTCATTTTCGAAAGTATTGAGTCTGAAGTCCTCTAGCTCATTTAGCTGGAGCAATCATTTTTCTCCAGCTAATTTGGCATCAAGGTTTAGGAATCTGGCTGCCCAGTAGGCCTTATGTTCCAGTTCCACTGGCAAGTGACAGGCTTTTCCATACACAAGCTGGTATGGAGAGGTCCCTATAGGAGTCTTGAATGCTGTTCTATATACCCACAGAGCATCATCCAAGCTTCTTGCCCAATCCCTTCTATTAATCACAGTCCATTCCAGGATTCTTTTAAGTTCTCTATTAGAGACTTCAGCTTGCCCATTTGTCTGTGGATGATATGGAGTGGCCACCCTGTGGCTAACTCCATATCGAACCAAAGCAGAGTAAAGCTGTTTATTGTAGAAATGAGTGCCCCCATCACTGATTAGTACTCTAGGGATACCAAATCTGCTGAAGATGTATTTCTGGAGGAATTTCAGCATTGTCTTAGTATCATTAGTGGGTGTTGCAATAGCTTCCACCCATTTGGATACATAATCCACTGCCACCAGAATATAAGTGTTTGAGTATGATGGTGGGAAAGGCTCCATGAAGTCAATACCCCATACATCAAACAACTCAATCTCCAAGATCTCTTGTTGAGGTATGGCATAACTGTGAGGCAGGTTGCCAGATCTTTGGCAACTGTCACAATTAAGTACAAACACTCGGGAGTCTTTATAGAGAGTAGGCTAATAGAAGCCACATTGGAGGACTCTTGTGGCTGTTCGCTCACTTCCAAAATGTCCTCCATACTGTGATCCATGGCAATGCCATAGGATCTTCTGTACTTCTTCTTTAAGCACGCATCAAAGGGATTACTCCGTCTTCACATCTCTTGAAGAGATATGGTTCATCCCAAAGATAGTACTTTGCATCTGTGATCAATTTCTTTGATTACTGCCTGCTATACTCTTTGGGTATGAATCTCACAGCCTTGTAGTTTACAATGTCTGCAAACCATGGCGCTTCCTGAATGGCAAAAAGTTGCTCATCCAGAAAGGTTTCAGAAATCTCAGTAAGAGGGAGGGACGTCCCTTCTACTGGTTCTATTCGAGACAGGTGATCTTCCACTTGGTTCTCTGTTCTTTTTCTGTCTCTTATTTCTATATCAAACTCTTGCAGAAGCAACACCCATCTGATGAGTCTGGGTTTCGAATCCTGCTTTGTGAGTAGATATTTAAGAGCAGCATGATCAGTGTACACAATCACTTTTGATCCTACTAAATAAGATCTGAACTTGTCAATGGCGTAAACCACTGCAAGTAACTCTTTTTCTGTGGTTGTGTATTTCTTCTGTGCGTCATTTAAAACACGACTGACATAGTAAATGACGTGCAAAAGCTTGTCATGCCTTTGTCCCAACACTGCACCAATGGCATGGTCACTGGCATCACACATCAGTTCAAATGGTAATGTCCAGTCTGGTACAGAGATGACTGGTGCTGTGACCAGCTTAGCTTTCAGAGTCTCAAACGCCTGGAGAGACTCCTTATCAAAGATAAATGGCGTGTCAGCAGCTAGCAGATTACTCAAGGGTTTGGCGATTTTTGAAAAATCTTTTATAAACCTCCTATAGAATCCTGCATGCCCCAGAAAGCTTCTGATTGCCTTAACATTGGCAGGTGGTGGTAATTTTTCAATTACCTCTACCTTAGCTTGATCCACCTCTATTCCCTTGTTCGAAATTTTGTGTCCAAGGACAATTCCTTCAGTCACCCTAAAGTGACATTTTTTCCAATTTAAAACCAGGTTAGTCTCTTGGCACCTCTTTAGAACAAGTGCTAGATGGTCAAGACAGGAGCTGAATGAGTCTCCAAATACTGAAAAGTCATCTATGAAGACTTCCAGAAATTTTTCCACCATATCAGAGAAAATAGAGAGCATGCACCTTTGAAAGGTTGCAGGTGCATTGCACAGAGCAAATGGCATCCTTCTGTATGCAAATACTCCGAATGGACATGTGAATGCTGTTTTCTCTTGATCCTGGGAATCTACTGCAATATGATTATAACCTGAATATCCATCCTGGAAGCAGTAGTATTCATGACCTGCTAGTCTTTCTAGCATCTGATCTATGAATGGTAAAGGAAAATGATCCTTTTTGGTAGCTGTATTGAGCCTTCTATAATCAATACACATACGCCACCCTGTAACTATACTTGTAGGAACCAGTTCATTTTTTTCATTATGAACCACTGTCATGCCACCCTTCTTAGGGACGACTTGGACAGGACTTACCCAGGGGCTATCAGAAATAGGATAAATAATCACAGCCTCTAGTAATTTAGTGACCTCCTTCATGGCTGGATTTAGCCACCTTTGTGGTTGAACCACTGGCTTAGCGTCACCCTCCAATAGGATCTTATGTATGCATCTGGCTGGGCTAATGCCCTTAAGATCACTGATGGACCACCCAAGAGCTGTCTTGTGTGTCCTTAGCACTTGTATTAGTGCTTCCTCTTCCTGTGGTTCTAAGGTAGAGCTTATGATTACAGGAAAGGTATCACCTTCTCCCAGAAATGCATATTTCAGGGATGGTGGTAATGGTTTGAGCTCGGGTTTGGGAGGTTTCTCCTCTTCTTGAGGGATTTTCAGAGGTTCTATTATTCTCTCTGGTTCCTCCAGATTAGGCTGAGCATCTTTAAAGATATCCTCTAGCTTTGATTCGAGACTCTCAGTCATATTGACCTCTTTTACCAGAGAGTCAATAATATCAATGCTCATGCAGTCATTTGGGGTGTCTGGATGCTGCATAGCTTTGACAACATTCAACTTAAACTCGTCCTCATTGACTCTCAGGGTCACTTCCCCTTTTTGGACGTCAATGAGGGTTCGTCCAGTTGCTAGGAAAGGTCTTCCTAGAATGAGAGTTGCACTCTTGTGCTCCTCCATTTCCAGTACCACAAAGTCAGTGGGAAAGGCAAATAGCCCAACCTTGACAATCATGTCTTCAATCACGCCTGATGGGTATTTAATGGAGCCATCATCAAGTTGGAGACATATCCGGGTTGGTTTGACTTCTTCAGTCAAACAAAGCTTTCTGATAGTGGATGCAGGTATTAGGTTGATACTTGCCCCGAGATCACATAGAGCTTGCTTGGTACAAGTACCTTCTAATGTGCATGGTATCATAAAGCTTCCGGGATCTTTAAGCTTTTCGGGTAAGCTTTTCGAAATGACTGCACTGCATTCTTTAGTGAGGTAAACTTTTTCAGTTTCTCTCCAATCCTTCTTATGACTTAAGATCTCTTTCATGAACTTAGCATAAGAGGGTATTTGCTCAAGTTCCTCTACAAACGGAATCTTTATTTCAAGAGTCCTGATATAGTCTGAAAATCGGGAAAATTGCTTATCCTGTTCCGCTTGGCAGAGTTTCTGAGGATAAGGCATTTTGGCTTTGTATTCCTTAACCTTAGTTGCTGCAGGTTTATTACCTACAGATGTGGGCTGAGAAGCCTTTTTAGAGGGATTGCTTTCAGCACTTGTATGTGTCTGATCTCCCACTAGCGTTTGAATGCCAGGGGTGGAAGCTAGAGTGGCGCTAGACGCCAACTCCTTACCTGTTTCTGGTATCTGAACGCCAGAACTGTGATTCCTTTGGGTGTTCAATGCCAATTCCTTGCCTGTTTTTGGCGTTGAACGCCAGGACTGAGCATGGGTTGGGCGTTCAACGCCAGCTCTCCACCCCTTTTCTGGCGTTTGAGCGCCAGAATTATTCCTCTATAGGCTCTGACTGTCCTCAGAGGGATTTTGGGTACCAGTTTGTTCATTTTTTGGCTTTTTGCTGCCTTGAAGTGAGGTATTTAATATTTTTCCACTTCTTAATTGAATTGCTTGGCACTCTTCTGTTATTTGTTTTGATAACTGCTGTTCTGTTTGCTTCAATTGCACTTCCATATTCATATTAGCCATCCTTGTTTCTTGCAACATCTCCTTGAATTTGGCTAGCTATTTTGTTAGAAAATCTAATTGCTGATTGAATGCAGTAACTTGTTCTGTAGGACTGAGTTCAGCAGTTACTGTTTTAGCTTCTTCTTTCATGGAAGACTCATTGCTTAGGTATAGATGCTGATTTCTGGCAACTGTATCAATGAGCTCTTGAGCTTCTTCAATTGTCTTTCTCATGTGTATAGATCCACCAACTGAGTGGTCTAGAGAAATCTGAGCTTTCTCTGTAAGCCCATAATAGAAGATGTCTAGCTACACCCACTCTAAAAACATTTCAGAGGGGTATTTTCTTAGCATCTCGCTGTATCTCTCCCAGACATCATAAAGAGATTCATTATCTCCTTGTTTGAAGCCTTGGATGCTCAGCCTTAGCTGTGTCATCTATTTTGGAGAAAAATAGTGATTTAAGAATTTTTCTAACAGTTGTTTCCATGTCTTTATCCTGGCCTTAGGTTGGTTATCCATCTCTTAGCTTGGTCTTTTACAGCAAATAGAAACAGTAATAATCTATAGACATCCTGATCTACTTCCTTATCATGTACTGTGTCAGTAATTTGTAAAAATTGTGCCAGAAACTCTGTAGGTTCTTCTTGTGGAAGATTGGAATACTGGCAACTTTGCTGCACCATGATAATGAGCTGAGGGTTCAACTCAAAGCTACTGACTCCGATGGAGGGTATACAGATACTACTCCTGTATGAAGCAGTAGTGGGGTTAGCATATGACCCCAGAGTCCTTCTGGACTGTTCGTTTCCACTTAGGTCCATGATGGAGAAAGGGAGATGATGTGGATTTATTTTATTTATTTTATTATATTAAAAAAAATTATTTTCGAAATAATAAAATAAAATAAAATAGAAACCAAAACAAAAAAAAATGAAAAATAAAAAATAAAATAAAAAAATAAAAAATTTGAAAATATTTTATGAAGATTTTCGAAAAAGTGAGGAGAGAGAAAATGGTTAGGATATTTTTGAAAAAGATATGATTTGAAAAATTTTGACCAAGTCAACCCAAGTAATTCGAAAATTATGAGAAATTAAAGGAAAAGATATTTTTTATTTTTGAATTTTATGATGAAAGAGAAAAACACACAAAAGACACAAGACTTAAAATTTTTATATCTAATGCTCCTTGTTTTTCGAAAATTTTGGAGGGAAAACACCAAGGGACACCAAATTTAAAAATTTTAAGATCAAAACACAAAGAAGACTCAAGAACACCTTGAAGACTCACAAGAACAATAAAAACAAAAGAAAGAACACCAAACTTAAAATTTTTAAAAAATCAAAATAACTTTTCAAAAATTAAAGAAAATTAACAAGAGAACACCAAACTTAAAGTTAGGCACAAGATTTAATCAAAGAAAAATTATTTTTGAAAAAGTTTTTAAAAAGAAGATACCCAATTGCCAAGAACACCAAACTTAAAGTTAGGCACAAGATTTAATCAAAGAAAAATTATTTTTGAAAAAGTTTTTAAAAAGAAGATACCCAATTGCCAAGAACATAAACCAACGCTCTAGCCAACTGAGCTATAAATTTAACGTGATAAATAAAAATTTTTTGAAAACTAAAAATTTGAAAAAGCACAAGAAAAATAAGAAAAGACACAAAACAAGACAAACCAAAGATCAAACAAGAAAAATTGACAAGAACAATTTGAAGATCATGAAGAACACATGCATGAATTTTCGAAAAATGCATAAATTTTTAAAAACATGCAATTGACACCAAACTTAAAACAAGATACTAAACTCATAGAAAAACTAAAAATTAATAAAGAAAAATAATATTTTTGAAATTTTTTTTTTAAAAGGGATAATAAAAGATGCAATTCTAGTGACTCTAAACCAAAAAGACTAATTTTTCCTAATCTGAAAAGTGTAGCCTATTCTTTTGAACTCTGGTAACCACTAGTGCTGAAAAGCGTAGCCTTTGGTCCTAAACAGCATCACTTAAAAAGCGTACCCTATTCTCAAAGGCCAGAAACGTAGCCTTTGATACAGAAAAGTGTAGCCTTTGAGAATAGGCAACACTGGTATAGGCATCCCCTACAAAAGTGTCTCTGAAGCCTAAAAAGCGTAGCCTTTGCCTAAGGCATCACTTTTTTTCATTTTTGACTACACTTTTCAAGTGTACCTGAATGGGTATTTTTCTTGTAGTGATTCACCGTCAGTTGTTCAAACTCAAAAAATCCCCGACAACGGTGCCAAAAACATGGTGCATGAAATTGCAATCACACTTTTGCAATCCGCACAACTAACCAGCAAGTACACTGGGTCGTCCAAGTAATACCTTACGTGAGTAAAGGTCGAGTCCCACGGAGATTGTTGGTTTGAAGCAAGCTATGGTTATCTTATTAATCTTAGTCAGGATACCAATTATAGTTATCAATTGACTTGCAAATAAACAAGAGAGCATGGATTAAATAATACTTATTATGCAGTAATGGAGAATATGTTGGAGTTTTGGAGATGCTTTGTCTTCTGAATTCCTGCAACATAATGCTTTCTCATTTTCATACATGCAAGGCTCCTTCCATGGCAAGCTGTATGTAGGGTGTCACCGTTGTCAATGGCTACTTTCCATCCTCTCAGTGAAAATGGTCCAAATGCTCTGTCACAGCACGGCTAATCATCTGTCGGTTCTCGATCATGTCGGAATAGGATCCATTGATCCTTTTGCGTCTGTCACTACGCCCAACACTCACGAGTTTGAAGCTCGTCACAGTCATCCAATCCTTGAATCCTACTCAAAATACCACAGACAAGGTTTAGACCTTCCGGATTCTCAAGGATTCTGCCAATGAATTCTAGCTTATACCACGAAGATTCTAATTAAGGAATCTAAGAGATACTTATTCAATCTAATGTACAACGGAGGTGGTTGTCAGGCACACGTTCATGGGTTGAGAATGGTGATGAGTGTCACGGATCATCACCTTCTTCATATTGAAGCGCGAATGAACATCTTAGATAGGAACAAGCGTGTTTGAATAGAAAACAGAAATTATTGCATTAATTCATCGAGACGCTGCAGAGCTTCTCACCCCCAACAATGGAGTTTAGAGACCCATGCCGTCACAAAGTATAAAGTTCAGATCTAAAAATGTCATGAGATGCAAAATAAGTCTCTAAAAGTTGTTTAAATACTGAACTGGTAACCTAGGTTTACATAAAATGAGTAAACTAAGATAGATGGTGCAGAAATCCACTTTTGGGGCCCACTTGGTGTGTACTGGGACTGAGACCTGAGCTTCTCACGTGGCTGGACTGTTTTTGGAGTTAAATACCAGGTTGTAACCTATTTCTGGTGTTTAAGTCCAACTTGCAACCTGTTTCTGGCGCTGGACGCCAGAATGCAACATGGAACTGGCGTTAGATGATGACAAGTCATCTTAGCCTAATTTCACTAGTCTTTTTTCTTTGTTTTCATTTAGTTTTGTGCACTTTCTTAAGCCATAAGTAAGCCAATTGGGTTGAAATTCATGTTTCCTTTGATTCAATCAACCATGGATAAATTGATGTATTTTCATGAGTTTTTGCACCATAATTGCTCACATGACAAGAAGAAGAATAACTCTCATGATTATGGCATAGCTTTGATACAATTGTTGATTGATGATAGGTGAAATAAAGCTTGGAAGAAGGTTGCAAGAATAGGCTTGAAAAGAGGGATTCACGTTTGAGCTAACGTTTGCCTCAAACGTTAACTCAAACGTGAGAAGCAGATCAAGAAAGCCCAGGGAAGCCTCAACGTTTGCGCCAACGTTTGCCTCAAACGTTGAGGCAAACGTTGGCTAAGAAAAAAAGCAGAGGAAGGCAACGTTTGCGCCAACGTTTGCCTCAAACGTGAGGTCAAACGTTGGCGCCAAAAAGAAGGAAAATGGAGCTCCTGGGCATGGCAACGTTTGAGCCAATGTTTGCCTCAAACGTGAGGTCAAACGTTGGCTACCTTTTGACAAGGAAGAGCATGGCAAAGCACCCCTGATTGATGGTTGAGATGAGCCACGTTTGCGCCAACGTTTGCCTCAAACGTTGGGCCAAACGTTGGCCAAAAAGAGAGCATGGGAAGACCCACGTTTGAGCTCACGTTTGACCTCAAACGTTGGCTGATGAGCGGATAATTTATACGCTTTTTGGCATTATTTTTAGGTAGTTTTTAGTAAGTTCAAGCTACTTTTAGGGATGTTTTCATTAGTTTTTATGTTAAATTCACATTTCTGGACTTTACTATGAGTTTGTGTGTTTTTCTGTGATTTCAGGTAATTTCTGGCTGAAATTGAGGGACTTGAGCAAAACTCTGAAAAAGGCTGACAAAAGGACTGCTGATGTTGTTGGAATCTGACCTCCCTGCACTCGAAATGAATTTTCTGGAGCTAAAAAACTCCAATTGGTGCGCTCTCAAATGCGTTGGAAAGTATACATCTAGAGATTTCCAGCAATATATAATAGTCCATACTTTATTCGGAAATTGACGACGTAACTTGGCGTTGAACGCCAAGTACATGCTGCTGTCTGGAGTTAAACGCCAGAAAAACGTCATGATCCGGAGTTGAACGCCCAAAACACGTCATAACTCGGAGTTCAACTCCAAGAGAAGCCTCAGCTCGTGGATTGATCAAGCTCAGCCCAAACATACACCAAGTGGGCCCCGGAAGTGGATTTATGCATCAATTACTTACTCGTGTAAACCCTAGGAGCTAGTTTATTATAAATAGAACATTTAACTATTGTATTAGACATCTTTTTGACAGTTTAATCTCTTGACTGTTAGCCTTTGATTATTCGGTCTCTTGATCACTCAGGGGGCTGGCCATTCGGCCATGCCTGAACCTTTTACTTATGTATTTTCAACGGTGGAGTTTCTGCACACCATAGATTAAGGGTGTGGAGCTCTGCTGTACCTCAAGTTTCAATACAATTACTATTACTTTTTATTCAATTATCTCTTATTCTTATTCCAAGATATACGTTGCACAACACTTTGATGAATGTGATGATCCGTGACACTCATCATCATTCTCACCTATGAACGCGCGTGATTGACAACCACTTCCGTTCTACCTTAGGCCGGGCGCATATCTCTTAGATTCCCCAACAGAATCTTCGTGGTATAAGCTAGATAGATGGCGGCATTCATGAAGATCCGGAAAGTCTAACCTTGTCTGTGGTATTCCGAGTAGGATCCTAGGAATCCGGAAAGTCTAACCTTGTCTGTGGTATTCCGAGTAGGATTTCGGTATTGAATGACTGTGACGAGCTTCAAACTCCTGAAGGCTGGGCGTTAGTGACAAACGCAAAAGAGTCAATGGATTCTATTCCAACCTGATTGAGAACCGACAGATGATTAGCCGTGCTGTGACAGAGCATTTGGACCATTTTCACTGAGAGGATGGGATGTAGCTATCAATCAAGGGTGATGCCTCCAGACGATTAGCCGTGCAGTGACAGCGCATAGGACCATTTTCCCGAGAGGATTAAAAGTAGCCATTGATGATAGTGATGCCCTACATACAGCTTGCCATGGAAAGGAGTAAGAAGAATTGAAGGAAGAGCGAGTAGTGAAGTAGAGTTTCAAGAGGAACACAGCATCTCCATACACCTATCTGAAATTCCCACTATTGATTTACATAAGTATTTCTATCCCTTTTATTTTCTTTTTATTATTAATTTTCGAAACCATAACCCAATTTAATCTGCCTAACTGAGATTTATAAGGTGACCATAGCTTGCTTCATACCAACAATCTCTGTGGGATCGACCTTTACTCACGTAAGGTTTATTACTTGGACGACCCAGTACACTTGCTGGTTAGTTGAACGGAGTTGTGAATTCAAATAGAGACAATTATTAAATTTCATACAAGTACAAAGACAATAGATCACAATTTCGTCCACCAAGTTTTTGGCGCCGTTGCCGGGGATTGTTCGAGTATGGACAACTGACGGTTCATCTTGTTGCTCAGATTAGGTAATTTTCTTTTCAAAAATCTTTTTCAAAATTTTTCTTTTATTTTTCGTTTTTCTAAATTTTATTTTCGAAAAAATTAATAAAAATCCAAAAAAATTATAAAATCATAAAAATAAAAAATATTTTGTGTTTCTTGTTTAAGTCTTGAGTCAATTTTTAAGTTTGGTGTCAAATTGCATGCTTTTAAAATTTTTTTCTTGCATTTTTCGAAAATCCCATGCATTCATAGTGTTCTTCATGATCTTCAAGTTGTTCTTGATAAGTCTTCTTGTTTGATCTTGATGTTTTCTTGTTTTGTGTCTTTTCTTGTTTCTCATGTGCATCTTTGCATTCATATTTTTCAAGCATTAAAAATTTCTAAGTTTGGTGTCTTGCATATTTTCTTTGCATCAAAAATTTTTCAAAAATATGTTCTTGATGTTCATCATGATCTTCAAAGTGTTCTTGGTGTTCATCTTGACATTCATAGCATTCTTGCATGCATTCATTGTTTTGATTTAAAAATTTCATGCATTGAGTATTTTTGTTGTTTTTCTCTCTCATAATTAAAAATTCAAAAATCAAAAAAATATCTTTTCCTTATTTCCCTCCAAATTTTCGAAATTTTGGGTTGACTTGGTCAAAAATTTTTAAAAGTAGTTGTTTCTAACAAGTCAAGTCAAAATTTCAATTTTAAAAATCTTATCTTTTCAAAATCTTTTTCAAAAATCATATCTTTTCCATTTTTTTTCTATTTGTCGAAAAATTCAAAAATATTTTTCAAAATCTTTTTCTTATCTTTATATCAAATTTTCGAAAATTAGCTAACAATTAATGTGATTGGTTCAAAAATTTGAAGTTTGTTACTTTCTTGTTAAGAAAGGTTCAATCTTTAAGTTCTAGAATCTTATCTTGTAGTTTCTTGTTAGTTAAGTCATTTTAAAAAATTAGATCTTTTTTTCTCTTATCTTATCTTTTTCAAAAATTTTATCTTTTTCAAATTTGATTTTAAAATATCTTATCTAACTTCTTATCTTCTTATCTTTTCAAATTTGATTTCAAATCTTTTTCAAAACCACCTAACTACTTTTCCCTCTTCAATTTTCGAAAATACCTCTCTCTTTTTCAAAAATTATTTTTAATTAATTAAATGTTTTAAATTTTAATTTTAATTATATCTTATATTTCATTTTCGAAAATTACTAACCTTTTTTCAAAATTATTTTCGAAATCTCCCTTCTCTTTTCTTCTTCTATTTAATTATTTAATTACTAACACTTCTCTTCACCTCTCTCCATCTAAAAATCCGAACCATTCTCCTTTCCTTATCCTCTTTCTTCTTCTACTAACATAAAGGAATCTCTATACTGTGACATAGAGGATTCCTCTTTCTTTTCTTGTTTTCTTCTCTTTCATATGAGCAGGAACAGGGAAAAAGGCACTCTTGTTGAAATTGATCCAGAACCTGAAAGGACTCTGAAGAGAAAATTAAGAGAAACTAAATTACAACAATCCAGAAACAACCTTTCAGAAATTTTCGAACAAGAGAAGGAGATGGCAGCCGAAAAAATAATAATGCAAGGAGAATGCTTGGTGACTTCACAAAGCCAACGTCCAAGTTTGATGGAAGAAGCATCTCCATTCCTGCCATTGGAGCCAACAACTTTGAGCTGAAACCTCAGCTAGTTGCATTAATGCAACAAAACTGCAAGTTTTATGGACTTCCATCTGAAGATCCTTATCAGTTTTTAACTGAGTTCTTGCAGATCTGTGAGACTGTAAAGACGAATGGAGTTGATCCTGAAGTCTACAAACTCATGCTTTTCCCTTTTGCTGTAAGAGACAGAGCTAGAATATGGTTGGATTCACAACCTAAGGATAGCCTGGACTCCTGGGATAAGCTGGTCACTGCCTTCCTGGATAAATTCTTTCCTCCTCAAAAGCTGAGCAAGCTTAGAGTGGATGTTCAAACCTTCAAACAAAAAGATGGTGAATCCCTCTATGAAGCTTGGGAAAGATACAAGCAGCTGACCAAAAGATGTCCATCTGACATGTTTTCAGAATGGACCATATTGGATATATTCTATTATGGTCTCTCTGAATTTTCGAAAATGTCATTGGACCATTCTGCAGGTGGATCTATTCACCTAAAGAAAATGCCTGAAGAGGCTCAAGAACTCATTGATATGGTTGCAAACAACCAATTCATGTACACTTCTGAGAGGAATTCCGTGAATAATGGGATACCTCAGAAGAAAGGAGTTCTTGAAATTGATGCTCTGAATGCCATATTGGCTCAGAATAAAGTGTTGACTCAACAGGTCAACATGATCTCTCAAAATCTGAATGGATGGCAACATGCATCCAACAGTACTAGAGAGGCAGCTTCTGAAGAAGCTTATGATCCTGAGAACCCTGCCATGGCAGAGGTTAATTACATGGGTGAACCTTATGGAAACACCTATAACTCATCATGGAGAAATCATCCAAATTTCTCATGGAAGGATCAACAAAAGCCTCAACAAGGCTTTAACAATGGTGGACGCAACAGGCTAAACAATAGCAAGCCATATCCATCATCTTCTCAGCAACAGCCAGAGAATTCTGAACAAAACACCTCTAATTTAGCCAATCTAGTCTCTGATCTGTCAAAGGCCACTTTCAGTTTCATGAGTAAAACAAGATCCTCCATCAGAAATCTGGAGGCACAAGTGGGCCAGCTGAGTAAGAAAGTCATTGAAACTCCTCCCAGTATTCTCCCAAGTAATACAGAAGAGAATCCAAAAGGAGAGTGCAAAGCCATTGACATAGTCAATATGGCCGAAAGCACAAGGGAGGAGGAGGACGAAAATCCTAGTGAGGAAGACCTCCTGGGACGCCCCTCAAGCAAGAAGGAGTTTCCTAGTAAGGATCCAAAAGAATCTGAGGCTCATATAGAGACCATAGAGATTCTATTAAATCTCCTTCTGCCATTCATGAGCTCTGAAGACTATTCTTCCTCTGAAGAGGATGAAGATGTAACTGGAGAGCAAGTTGCTCAATACTTAGGAGCTATCATGAAGCTGAACGCCAAGTTATTTGGTAATGAGACTTGGGAAAGTGAACCTCCCTTGCTCATTAATGAACTAGATACTTGGATTCAGAAAATTCTACCTCAAAAGAAACAGGATCCTGGCAAATTCTTAATACCTTGTACCATAGGTACCATGACCTTTGCAAAAGCTCTGTGTGATCTGGGGTCAGGGATAAATCTTATGCCACTCTCTGTAATGGAGAAGCTGGGGATCATTGAGGTACAACCTGCCTTGTTCTCATTACAACTGGCTGACAAGTCATTGAGACAAGCTTATGGAATAGTAGAGAACGCGTTAGTAAAGGTTGAAGGCCTTTACATCCCTGATGATTTCATAATCTTAGACACTAGGAAGGAAGAGGATGATTGCATCATCCTTGGAAGACCTTTCCTAGCCACAGCAGGAGCTGTGATAGATGTCAACAGAGGTGAATTAGTCCTTCAATTGAATGGGGATTACCTCGTGTTTAAGGCACATGGCCATCCCTCTGTGACAGAAGAGAGTAAGCATGAAGAGCTTCTCTCAGTTCAGAGTCAAGAAGAGCCCACACAGTCAAACTCTAAGTTTGGTGTTGTGAGGCCACAACCAAACTCTAAGTTTGGTGTTAAGACCCCATATCCAAACTCTAAGTTTGGTGTTGGCAACTATACAACATTGACCTGATCACCTTGTGGCTCCATGAGAGCCACTGTCAAGCTATTGACATTAAAGAAGCGCTTGTTGGGAGGCAACCCAATTTTATTTATCTAATTTTTAATTTATTCTATATTATTGTTATTTTGTGTTTCATTTGGTACATGATCATGAGGAGTCACGAAAAAAATCATAAAAATTAAAAACAGAGTCAAAAACAGCAGAAAAAAAATTCGCACCCTGGAGGACGCACAGGCTGGTGTTCAACGCCAGTAAGATGCATCTGGCCGGCTGGTGCACGAATTTGTGATCCGCACAACTAACCAGCAAGTGCACTGGGTCGTCCAAGTAATACCTTACGTGAGTAAGGGTCGATCCCACGGAGATTATTGGTTTGAAGCAAGCTATGTTTATCTTATTATTCTTAGTCAGGATATTAATAAAAATTATCAGTTGGAATTATTAGATTGAAAAAAAAAGAGAATAAAAGCGTTACTTGTTGTGCAGTAATGAGAAATATGTTGGAGTTTTGGAGATGCTTTGTCCTCTGAACTTCAACTCTTCCTTGAAATCCTTTTCCACACGCAAGGTCCCTTCCATGGCAAGCTCTATGTAGGGTGTCACCGTTGTCAATGGCTACTTCCCATCCTCTCAGTGAAAACGTTCCTATGCTCTGTCACAGCACGGCTAATCATCTGTCGGTTCTTAATCAGGTTGGAATAGAATCCATTGATTCTTTTGCGTCTGTCACTAACGCCCAGCCTTCAGGAGTTTGAAGCTCGTCACAGTCATTCAATCCCAGAATCCTACTCGGAATACCACAGACAAGGTTTAGACTTTTCGGATTCTCATGAATGCCGCCATCAATCCGACTTATACCACGAAGATTATGAGTAATGAATCTAAGAGATACTCATTCAATCTGATATAGAACGGAGGTGGTTGTCAGGCACACGTTCATGGGTTGAGGAAGGTGATGAGTATCACGGATCATCACCTTCTCCATAATTAAGCGCGAATGAACATCTTAGATAAGAACAAGCGTGTTTGAATTGAAAACAAAGGAATTGTATTAATTCATCGAGATGCTGCAGAGCTCCTCACCCCCAACAATGGTTTAGAGACTCATGCCATCAAAAAGTATGTAATTCAGATCTGAAAATGTCATGAGGTACAAAATAATTCTCTAAAAGTTGTTTAAATAATAAACTAGTAACCTAGGTTTACAGAATATGAGTAAACTAAGATAATTGGTGCAGAAATCCACTTCTGGGGCCCACTTGGTGTGTGCTGGGGCTGAGACTAAATCTATCCACGAGTAGAGGCTTTTCTTGGAGTTGAACTCCAAGTTATGACGTGTTTTGGGCGTTCAACTCCGGATCATGACGTGTTTCTGGCGTTTAACTCCAGACAGCAGCATGTACTTGGCGTTTAACGCCAAGTTACGTCATCTATCTTCGCGCAAAGTATGGACTATTATATATTGCTGGAAAGCCCTGGATGTCTACTTTCCAACGCCGTTGAGAGCGCGCCAATTGGACTCTTGTAGCTCCAGAAAATTCATTTTGAGTGCAGGGAGGTCAGGATCCAACAGCATCAGCAGTCTTTTTTCAGCCTAAGTCAGATTTTTGCTCAGCTCCCTCAATTTCAGCCAGAAAATACCTGAATCACAGAAAAATACACCACTCATAAAGTCCAGAAATATGATTTTTGCCTAAAAACTAATAATATTTAACTAAAAACTAATTAAAACATGCTAAAATCTACATGAAATTACCCCCAAAAAGCGTATAAAATATCCGCTCATCACAACACCAAACTTAAACTGTTGCTTGTCCCCAAGCAACTAGATAAATAAAATAGGATGAAAGAATTTAAGAAGTAATAATATCTAAGAGTTTTAAATGGAGCTCAGGTTCTTATTCAGATGAGCGGGGCTTGTAGCTTTTTGTTTCTGAACAGTTTTGGCATCTCCCTTTATCCTTTGAAATTCAGAATGATTGGCATCCATAGGAACTCAGAATTCAGATAGTATTATTGATTCTCCTAGTGTAGTATGTTGATTCTTGAACACAGTTATTTTATGAGTCTTGGCCGTGGCCCTAAGCACTTTGTTTTCCAGTATTACCACCAGATACATAAATGCCACAGACACATGACCAAGTGAACCTTTTCAGATTGTGACTCAGCTTTGCTAGAGTCCCCAGTCAGAGGTGTCCAGAGCTCTTGAGCACACTCTATTTGCCTTGGATCACGACTTTAACCACTCAGTCTCAAGTTTGTAACTTGAACCTGCATGCCACAAGCACATGGTTAGGGACAGCTTGGTTTAGCCGCTTAGGCCTGGAACTATTTCCTTAGGCCCTCCTATCCATTGATGCTCAAAGCCTTGGATCCTTTTTACCCTTGCCTTTTGGTTTTAAGGGCTATTGGCTTTTTCTACTGCTCCTTCTTTTTTTTTTGACTGCTTTTTCTTGCTTCAAGAATCAATTTCATGATTTTTCAGATCATCAATAATATTTTTTGTGTTCCTCATTCTTTCAGGAGCCAATATTCATAAAATTCAAGATAAAAATTATGCACTGTTCAAGCATTCATTCAGAAAACAAAAAGTATTGCCACCACATGTAATTAATTATAATTTTTATTATTAAGAACTTGAAAAATATAGATTACTTCTTTATTCTAAAAAATCTACTACTTTATTCATGCCTGATGATGATGAAGAAAATAAATTATAGCTTAATTGGAAATAAAATCAAAATAGATATACTAATTACTACTACTATATCTCCTAAGGTAAATTTCTATAATAACACTATCACTAAGTTAAAGCAGAAAAATTGGAACTCAACAACCTGTTGTTTTGAGGAGTAGATGTTCCTCTAATCTGTGGGGTGTGTTTCAAGGATTAATTTTTGGCGCTTCAGCTCCCTTAGATCACGCCCTTGCTCTTCCTGTTCCTTAAGCAATTTGCAAAGCATGCTACTTTGATTGTTCTGTTCTTCCTTTAATTGGTCCATAGCTTCTTGCAATTTGGAAATAGAAGCCTCAAGATGTCCCCAATATTCGAATTGAGGCAGTTCTGGGAGGGCTTCCTGTGCTCTCCTCTTGGCTGCATCATCTTGTTGCTGTTGTCTGACCATTGATATTTCAGTGATTGGCCTCTCAACTGAGATCTACTCTGTTATTCCCATCTTCACTCCGGCATCTTTGCAGAGCATAGAAATTAAGCTTGGATAGGCCAATCTGGCGTCCTTGGAATTCCTGTTTGCTATTTTGTATAGCTCACATGAGATCAGTTGATGGACTTCTACTTCTTTTCCCAACATGATGCAGTGAATCATTACTGCTCTTTTAATAGTAACTTCAGAACGGTTGCTGGTGGGCAATATAGAACGCCCAATGAAATCCAGCCAGCCTCTGGCTACTGGTTTTAGATCTTCTCTTTTGAGTTGAATTGGGGTGCCAGTGGTGCTGGTGGTCCACTTGGCTTCAGGGATGCATATATCCTCTAGAATCTTGTCTAGACCTTTATTTACCCTCATCATTCTCCTATTAAAGGAGTCTGGGTCATCTTTCAGTTGAGGAAGCTTAAAAATCTCCCTGATCTTGTCAGAATGGGTATGAACAATCTTTCCTCTGACTAAGGTCCGATGGTCATAGAGAGCAGCTCCAATTATTCTTTGCCTGTCTGTCTGCCATAGATTAGCATAGAACTCCTGAACCATGTTCCTTCCCACTTTCGTTTCAGGATTGGCCAGAATTTCCCAGTTCATGTTTCGAATTTGCTCTTGGATCTCCGGATATTCATCTTCTTTCAGATCAAATTTGACTTCCGGGATCACTGATCTGTGACTCATTATTTTGTAGTAATGGTCTGAATGTTCTTTAGTTAAGAACTTCCCTTGATTCCAAAGTGGCTTTGGAGTATTCTCTTTCTTGCCTCTTGGGATGGGTTATTTTCCTTTAGGAGCCATGATCTTAATGAGTATGTTTTTGTGATCACGGATAAACACACCAAACTTAGAGTTTTGCTTGTCCTCAAGCAAAAGAAAAGAAAGAAGAGGGATAGGAGGAGAGCAAGTGTGGCATGGTGAAGATGAGAGAGGCGCCGAATTCAATATATAGGGAGGGGGGTGGGAAATTTTCGAAAATAAGAAAAAGATAAGATAGAAGATATGATTTATAAAAGATAGATATGATAAGAAAAAGATATAGTTTAAAAAGAGAAAGATATGAATAATAATTAAAAAGATAGATTTGAATTTTTAATTTTGAAAAAAGATTTTTAAAAAGATAATTGAGTTTTGAAAACAAACTTTAAAAGAGTTGGATTGGATTGAAAAATAATTTGTCTTTATGGGTTAAGATATATTTGAAATTTTGAAAAAGGGATTTTAGAAATTAGGGTTCTTAGAAAACTAATTTGATTTGAAGGATGACATTTTGAAAACATGTTGATGCAAGAAATTATGAATTGAAACATAAAAATTTAGAAAATTTGTAAAGAAAAATGAATTTTACCTCCTCCCCACCATCCTGGCGATAAACGCCCAACTGCTGCATGGTTTGGGCGTTTAACGCCCAAATGTTGCTTCTCCTGGGCGTTCAACGCCCAGCTGATGCATCTTTCTGGCGTTGAACGCCAGGAAGTCCTTTGTCACTGGGCGTTTTTCTGAACGCCCGGGATGCTGTCAATCTGGCATTAAACGCCCAGAAGGTGCTTCTTTCTGGCGTTTAACGCCCAGAAGATGCTCCTTTCTGGCGTTTAACGCCCAGATGGCTACCCTTACTGGCGTTGAACGCCCAGTGGGTGCTTCTTTTGGGCGTTCAACGCCCAAAATGTTTCTTACTGGCCTTTTTTCGCCAGTGAACTTCCAAATTCCCCTGTAACTCTGTGAATCCAATCAATTGCTTTTTTACCTTGAAGATATTTTGACCTATACCTGTAAAAATCAACAAAAACAAATAAAATTAAATTTTGTGATTGGCTGGGTTGCCTCCCAGCAAGCGCTTCTTTAATGTCATTAGCTGGACTATTACTGAGTTTTAATTAAGTCTCAGTTTTGAGCATTCTTGCTCAAAATTGCCTTCAAGATAATGTTTAACTCTTTGTCCATTAACAATGAACTTTTTGTTAGAGTCATTATCCTGAAGCTCTATGTATCCATATGGTGATACGTTTGTAATGACATATTGACCTCTCCACCGGGATTTTAATTTCTCGGGGAATAATTTGAGCCTAGAATTAAATAGCAGAACTTTCTGCCCCGGGTCAAAGACTCTGGATGACAATTTCTTATCATGCCATCTTTTCGCTTTCTCTTTGTAAATCTTTGCATTCTCGAAAGCATTGAGTCTAAATTCCTCTAGCTCATTTAACTGGAGCAATCGTTTTTCTCCAGCTAACTTGGCATCAAGATTTAGGAATCTGGTTGCCCAATAGGCCTTGTGTTCTAGTTCCACTGGCAAGTGACATGCCTTTCCATACACAAGCTGGTATGGAGAGGTCCCTATAGGGGTCTTGAATGCTGTTCTGTATGCCCACAGAGCATCATCCAAGCTTCTTGCCCAATCCCTTCTACGGTTAATTACAGTCCGTTCCAGGATTCTTTTGAGTTCTCTATTTGAGACTTCAGCTTGCCCATTAGTTTGTGGGTGATATGGAGTAGCTACCCTGTGGCTAACTCCATAACGAACCAGAGCAGAGTAAAGCTGTTTATTGCAGAAATGAGTGCCCCCATCACTGATTAATACTCTAGGGATACCAAATCTGCTGAAGATGTGTTTCTGGAGGAATTTTAACACTGTTTTAGTGTCATTGGTGGGTGTTGCAATAGCCTCCACCCATTTGGATACATAATCCACTGCCACCAGAATATAAGTGTTTGAGTATGATGGTGGGAAAGGTCCCATGAAGTCAATGCCCCATACATCAAACAACTCAATCTCCAAGATCCCTTGTTGAGGCATGGCATAACTGTGAGGTAGATTGCCAGATCTTTGGCAACTGTCACAATTAAGTACAAACACTCGGGAGTCTTTATAGAGAGTAGGCCAGTAGAAGCCACATTGGAGGACTCTTGTGGCTGTTCGCTCACTTCCAAAATGTCCTCCATACTGTGATCCATGGCAGTGCCATAGAATCTTTTGCGCTTCTTCCTTAGGCACACATCTACGGATGACTCCGTCTGCACATCTCTTGAAGAGATATGGTTCGTCCCAAAGATAGTACTTTGCATCTGTGATCAATTTCTTTGATTGCAGCCTACTGTACTCTTTGGGTATGAATCTCACTGCCTTGTAGTTTGCAATATCTGCAAACCATGGCACTTCCTGGATGGCAAAGAGTTGCTCATCCGGAAAGGTTTCAGAGATCTCAGTGAGAGGGAGGGACGCCCCTTCTACTGGTTCTATTCGGGACAGGTGATCTGCTACTTGATTCTCTGTCCCTTTTCTGTCTCTTATTTCTATATCAAACTCTTGCAGAAGCAACACCCATCTTATAAGTCTGGGTTTTGAATCCTTCTTTGTGAGTAGATATTTAAGAGCAGCATGATCAGTATACACAATCACTTTTGATCCTACTAAGTAGGATCTGAATTTGTCAATGGCGTAAACCACTGCAAGTAGCTCTTTTTCTGTGGTTGTGTAATTCTTCTGTGCGTCATTTAAAGCACGGCTGGCATAGTAAATGACGTGCAGAAGCTTGTCATGCCTTTGTCCCAACACTGCACCAATGGCATGGTCACTGGCATCACACATTAATTCAAATGGTAATGTCCAGTCTGGTGCAGAGATGATTGGTGCTGTAACCAATTTAGCTTTTAGAGTCTCAAATGCCTGCAGACACTCTTTATCAAAGATAAATGGCGTGTCAGCAGCTAGCAGGTTGCTCAGAGATTTGGCGATTTTTGAAAAATCCTTTATAAACCTCCTGTAGAATCCTGCATGCCCCAGAAAGCTTCTGATTGCCTTAACATTGGCAGGTGGTGGTAATTTTTCAATTACCTCTACCTTAGCTTGATCCACCTCTATCCCCTTGTTCGAGATTTTGTGCCCAAGGACAATTCCTTCAGTCACCATAAAGTGACACTTCTCCCAATTTAAAACTAGGTTAGTCTCTTGGCATCTCTTTAGGACAAGTGCTAAATGGTTAAGGCAGGAGCTGAATGAGTCTCCAAACACTAAAAAGTCATCCATGAAGACTTCCAGAAATTTTTCCACCATATCAGAGAAAATTGAGAGCATGCACCTCTGAAAGGTTGCAGGTGCATTGCACAGGCCAAATGGCATCCTTCTGTATGCAAATACTCCAGATGGGCATGTGAATGCCGTTTTCTCCTGATCCTGGGGATCTACTGCAATTTGATTATAACCTGAATATCCATCCAGGAAGCAGTAGTATTCATGACCTGCTAGTCTTTCTAGCATCTGGTCTATGAATGGTAAAGGAAAATGATCCTTTCTGGTAGCTGTATTGAGCCTTCTGTAATCAATACACATACGCCACCAGTAACTGTTCTTGTAGGAACCAGTTTATTTTTTTCATTATGAACCACTGTCATGCCACCTTTCTTAGGGACGACTTGGACAGGGCTCACCCAGGGGCTATCAGAAATAGGATAAATAATCCCAGCCTCTAGTAACATAGTGACCTCTTTCTGCACCACTTCCTTCATGGCTGGATTCAGCCGCCTTTGTGGTTGAACCATTGGCTTGGCGTCACCCTCCAGTAATATCTTGTGCATGCATCTAGCTGGGCTAATGCCCTTAAGATCACTGATGGACCACCCAAGAGCTGTCTTGTGTGTCCTTAGCACTTGAATTAGTGCTTCCTCTTCCTGTGGCTCTAAGGTAGAGCTTATGATCACAGGAAAGGTATCACCTTCTCCCAGGAATGCATATTTTAGGGAAGGTGGTAATGGTTTGAGCTCGGGTTTAGGAGGTTTTTCCTCTTCCTGAGGGATTTTCAGAGGTTCTACTATTCTCTCTGATTCCTTCAGATCAGGCTGAACGTCTTTAAAGATGTCCTCTAGCTCTGATTCGAGACTCTCAGCCATATTGATCTCTCTTACCAGAGAGTCAATAATATCAACACTCATGCAGTCATTTGGGGTGTCTGGATGTTGCATGGCTTTGACAACATTCAACTTGAACTCCTCCTCATTGACTCTCAAGGTTACTTCCCCTTTTTGGACGTCAATGAGGGTTCGGCCAGTTGCTAGGAAAGGTCTTCCTAGAATGAGAGTTGCACTCTTGTGCTCCTCCATTTCCAGCACCACAAAGTCAGTAGGAAAGGCAAATGGCCCAACCTTGACAATCATGTCCTCAATCACGCCTGATGGGTATTTAATGGAGCCATCAGCAAGTTGAAGACATATCCTGGTTGGTTTGATTTCTTCAGTTAAACCAAGCTTTCTGATAGTAGATGCAGGTATTAGGTTGATACTTGCTCCAAGATCACATAAAGCTTGCTTGGTACAAGTACCCTCTAATGTACATGGTATCATAAAGCTCCCAGGATCTTTAAGCTTCTCAGGTAAGCTTTTCAGAATGACTGCACTGCATTCTTCAGTGAGGTAAACTTTTTCAGTTTCCCTCCAATCCTTCTTATGACTTAATAAGATCTCTTTCATGAACTTAGCATAAGAGGGTATTTGCTCAAGTGCTTCTGCAAACGGAATCTTTATTTCAAGAGTCCTGAGATAGTCTGCAAAGCGGGCAAATTGCTTATCCTGTTCCGCTTGGCGGAGTTTTTGAGGATAAGACATTTTGGCTTTGTATTCCTCAACCTTAGTTGCTGCAGGTTTATTACCTACAGAAGTGGGTTGGGAAGCCTTTTTAGAAGTGTTGTTATCAGCACTTGTATGTGACTGATCCCCCACTGGCATTTGAATGTCAGGGGTGGAAGCTGGAGTGGCGTTAGATGCCACCTCCTTATTTGTTACTGGCATTTGAACGCCAGAACCATGCTCCCCTTGGGCGTTCAACGCCGAATTCATGCTTGTTTCTGGCGTTGAACGCCAGGAATGAGCATGAGCTAGGCGTTCAGCACCAGCTTTATTCCTCTCTGGGCTCTGTTTGTCCTCAGAGGGATTTTGAGTAGCCATTTATTCATTTCTTGGCTTCCTGCTGCTTTGAAGTGAGGTATTTAATGTTTTCCCACTTCTTAATTGAACTGCTTGGCATTCTTCTGCTATTTATTTTGACAGTTGCCTCTCTGTTTGTTTTAACTGTACTTCCATATTCCTATTAGCCATTCTTGTTTCCTGTAGTATTTCCTTGAATTCGGCTAGCTGCTGGGTTAGAAAGTCTAATTGCTGATTGAATTCATTAGCCTGATCCACAGGACTGAGTTCAACAGTTACTGTTTTAGCTTATTCTTTCATGGAAAATTCACTGCTTAGGTACAGATGCTGATTTCTGGCAACTGTATCAATAAGCTCTTGAGCTTCTTCAATTGTTTTTCTCATATGTATAGATCCACCAGCTGAGTGGTCTAGAGAAATCTGAGCTTTTTCTGTAAGCCCATAGTAGAAGATGTCTAATTGCACCCACTCTGAAAACATTTCAGAGGGGCATTTTCATAGCATCTCTCTGTATCTCTCCCAGGCATCATAAAGGGATTCATTATCTCCTTGTTTGAAGCCTTGGATGCTTAGCCGTAGCTGTGTCATCCGTTTTGGAGGGAAATAGTGATTCAGGAATTTTTCTGACAGCTGTTTCCATGTTTTTATGCTGTTCTTAGGCTGGTTATTTAACCATCTCTTAGCTTGATCTTTTACAGCAAACGGAAACAGTAATAATCTGTAGACATCCTGATCTACTTCCTTATCATGTACTGTGTCAGCAATTTGTAAAAATTGTGCCAGAAACTCTGTAGGTTCTTCCTGTGGAAGACCGGAATACTGGCAGTTTTGCTGCACCATGATAATGAGCTGAGGATTCAACTCAAAGCTACTAACTCCAATGGAGGGTATACAGATACTACTCCCATATGAAGCAGTAGTGGGGTTAGCATATGACCCCAGAGTCCTCTTGGACTGTTCATTCCTACTTGCTTCCATGATGAAATACAAGGGATAATATATATGTTGATATTATTTTTTTTTTTGAATTAATTTTTTATAGAATAAAATAAAAAACAAAATAAATAAAAGAAATTGGAAATATTTTGAAATTGAAATTTGAATTTTTATATAAAATTTTCAAAAAATGTAGTTCAAAATTAGTTAGAAAATATAATTTTTTTGAATTTTGAATTTTATGATGAAAGAGAAAAACACACAAAAGACACAAGACTTAAAATTTTTAGATCTAATGCTCTTTATTTTCGAAAATTTTTGGAGGGAAAACACCAAGGAACACCAAACTTAAAAATTTTAAGATCAAGACACAAGAAGAACTCAAGAACACCTTGAAGATTCACAAGAACACCAAGAACAAAAGGAAGAACACCAAACTTAAAATTTTTAGAAAACTTTAATAAAATTTTCGAAAATTATAAAAAGATTAACAAGAAAACACCAAACTTAAAGTTTGGCACAAGATTAAATCAAGAAAAATTATTTTTGAAAAAGGATTTTAAAAAGAAGGTGCCCAATTGCTAAGAACATAAACCCACGTTATAATTAACTGAGCTAAAAATGTAACGTATTTTAAAGATGTATTATTTTTATGGATAAAAGTATAATTTTTGAAAGATAATGTTTTGAAAAAGCACAAGAAAAACAAGAAAATACACAAAACAAGAAAAACTCAAGATTTAAACAAGAAAAATAAACAAGAACAACTTGAAGATCAATGAAGAACAAAGAACACAAGTTCGAAATTTCAAAGAAAAATATAGAAGATGCAATTGACACTAAACTTAGAACAAGACACTAGACTCACGAAAAATTCACAATTAATAAAGAAAAATAGTATTTTTGAAATTTTTTTTTTTGAAAAGAAACTATCCTACCAAGATTTAATGACTCTATAACAATAAAAATAAATTATTCCTAATCTAAGAAATAAAATAAACCTTTAGTTGTTCAAACTCGAATAATCCCCGGCAACGGCGCTAAAAACTTGGTGCACGAATTTGTGATCCGCATAACTAACCAGCAAGTGCACTGGGTCGTCTAAGTAATACCTTACGTGAGTAAGGGTCGATCCCACGGAGATTATTGGTTTGAAGCAAGCTATGTTTATCTTATTATTCTTAGTCAGGATATTAATAAAAATTATCAGTTGGAATTATTAGATTGAAAAAAAAAGAGAATAAAAGCGTTACTTGTTGTGCAGTAATGAGAAATATGTTGGAGTTTTGGAGATGCTTTGTCCTCTGAACTTCAACTCTTCCTTGAAATCCTTTTCCACACGCAAGGTCCCTTCCATGGCAAGCTCTATGTAGGGTGTCACCATTGTCAATGGCTACTTCCCATCCTCTCAGTGAAAATGTTCCTATGCTCTGTCACAGCACGGCTAATCATCTGTCGGTTCTCAATCAGGTTGGAATAGAATCCATTGATTCTTTTGCGTCTGTCACTAACGCCCAGCCTTCAGGAGTTTGAAGCTCGTCACAGTCATTCAATCCCAGAATCCTACTCGGAATACCACAGACAAGGTTTAGACTTTCCGGATTCTCATGAATGCCGCCATCAATCCGGCTTATACCACAAAGATTCTGAGTAATGAATCTAAGAGATACTCATTCAATCTGATATAGAATGGAGGTGGTTGTCAGGCACACGTTCATGGGTTGAGGAAGGTGATGAGTGTCACGGATCATCACCTTCTCCATAATTAAGCGCGAATGAACATCTTAGATAAGAACAAGCGTGTTTGAATGGAAAACAAAGGAATTGTATTAATTCATCGAGACGCTGCAGAGCTCCTCACCCCCAACAATGGAGTTTAGAGACTCATGCCGTCAAAAAGTATGTAATTCAGATCTGAAAATGTCATGAGGTACAAAATAATTCTCTAAAAGTTGTTTAAATAATAAACTAGTAACCTAGGTTTACAGAATATGAGTAAACTAAGATAATTGGTGCAGAAATCCACTTCTGGGGCCCACTTGGTGTGTGCTGGGGCTGAGACTAAAGCTATCCACGAGTAGAGGCTTTTCTTGGAGTTGAACTCCAAGTTATGACGTGTTTTGGGCGTTCAACTCCGGATCATGACGTGTTTCTGGCGTTTAACTCCAGACAGCAGCATGTACTTGGCGTTCAACGCCAAGTTACGTCATCTATCTTCGCGCAAAGTATGGACTATTATATATTGCTGGAAAGCCCTGGATGTCTACTTTCCAACGCCGTTGAGAACGCGCTAATTGGACTTATGTAGCTCCAGAAAATCCATTTCGAGTGCAGGGAGGTCAGGATCCAACAGCATCAGCAGTCATTTTTCAGCCTAAGTCAGATTTTTGCTCAGCTCCCTCAATTTCAGCTAGAAAATACCTGAAATCACAGAAAAATACACACACTCATAGTAAAGTCCAGAAATATGATTTTTGCCTAAAAACTAATAATATTTAACTAAAAACTAATTAAAACATGCTAAAATCTACATGAAATTACCCCCAAAAAGCGTATAAAATATCCGCTCATCACCGGCGTTCAATGCCAGAAAGAAGCAACATTCTGGCGCTGAACGCCAGAAATGTGCCTAGAGAGGAAAAACTGGCGCTGAACGCCAGTAACAAGCATGAAACTAGCGTTCAACGCCAGAAACATGCTTTACATGGGCGTTGAACGCCCAGAATGTGCACCAATGGGCGTTTAAACGCCAGAATGGTGTGCAAAGGCATTTTACATGCCTATTTGGTGCAGGAATGGAATTCCTTGAACCTCAGGACTTGTGGACCCCACAGGATCACTTCAGGATCTGTGGACCCCACAGGATCCCCACCTAACATATTCCCACCTTACCTCCTAATCCTAGTTTTTGTGATCACTCTTCCCCATGTCACACTTCCCAACAACCTTCACCAATCACCTCAATTTCTCTTCCCAATTACCCCCTTCACCACTCACATCCATCCACTCTTCGCCATAAACCCCACTTACCTTCAAAAATTCAAAACCAATTTCCCACCCATTCCCACCCTAAATAGCCGAACACAACCTCCCCCCTCTCCCTATAAATACCCTTCCATTCTACTTCATTTTCACACAACACAACCCCTCTTCTCCCACTTAGCCAAACCCACATCTCTCCCTCTCCTCCATATTTTCTTCTTCTTCTTCTTCTCTTCTTTCTTCTCTTGCTCGAGGGCGAGCAATATTTTAAGTTTGGTGTGGTAAAAGCATAAGCTTTTTGTTTTTCCATTACCATCAATGGCACCTAAGGCCGGAGTATCCTCTAGAAAAGGAAAAGGGAAGACAAAAGCTTCCACCTCTGAGTCATGGGAGATGGAAAGATTCATCTCCAAGAGCCATCAAGACCACTTCTATGATGTTGTGGCAAAGAAGAAGGTGATCCCTGAGGTCCCTTTCAAGCTCAAGAAAAATGAGTATCCGGAGATCCGACATGAAGTCCGAAGAAGAGGTTGGGAAGTCTTAACCAACCCCATGCAACAAGTCGGAATCTTAATGGTTCAAGAGTTCTATGCCAATGCATGGATCACTAGGAACCATGATCAAGGTATGAACCCGAGTCCAAAGAATCATCTCACAATGGTTCGGGGGAAATACTTGGATTTTAGTCCGGAAAATGTGAGGTTGGCATTCCACTTGCCCATGATGCAAGGAGATGAACGCCCCTACACTAGAAGGGTCAACTTTGATCAAAGGTTGGACCAAGTCCTTATGGACATTTGTGTGGAAGGAGCTCAATGGAAGAGAGACTCCAAAGGCAAGCCAGTCCAACTAAGAAGACTGGACCTCAAGCCTATAGCTAGAGGATGGTTGGAGTTCATTCAACGCTCCATCATTCCTACTAGCAACCGATCTGAAGTTACTGTGGATCGGGCCATCATGATTCATGGCATCATGATTGGAGAGGAAGTAGAAGTTCATGAGGTCATCTCCAATGAAATCTACAAAATAGCCGACAAGCCTTCACCCATGGCACGGCTAGCTTTTCCTCACCTTATTTGCCATCTATGTTACTCAGCTGGAGTTATCATAGAAGGAGACATCCTCATTGAAGAGGATAAGCCCATCACCAAGAAGAAAATGGAGCAAGCAAGAGAGACCCCTCACGGTTCTCAAGAGATGCATGAGGAAGCTCATCATCAAGAAATCCTTGAGATGCCTCAAGGGATGCACTTTCCTCCAAACAACTATTGGGAACAACTCAACACTTCCTTAGAAGATTTGAGCCACAATGTTGAACAATTAAGGGTGGAACATCATGAGCACTCCATCATTCTCCAAGAAATAAGAGAAGATCAAAGAGCAATGAGGGAAGAGCAACAAAGGCAAGGAAGGGACATAGAAGAGCTTAAGGACATTGTTGGACCTTCAAGAAGAAGACGCCACTAAAGGTGGATTCATTCCTTGTTCTTTATTTCTTTCTGTTTTCGGTTTTTAATGTTGTGTTTATCTATGTTTTGTGTCTTTACTTCATGATCATTAGTATGTAACCATGTCTCAAAGCTATGAATAAAATCCATTAATCCTTCACCTCTCTTAAAAGAAAAATGTTTTAATTCAAAAGAACAAGAAGTACATGAATTTCGAATTTATCCTTGAATTTAATTTGATTATATTGATGTGGTGACAATACTTTTGTTTTCTGAATGAATGCTTGAACAGTGCATATGTCTTTTGATCTTGTTGTTTATGAATGTTAAAATTGTTGGCTCTTGAAAGAATGATGAACAAAGAGAAATGTTATTGATGATCTGAAAAATAATGAAATTGATTCTTGAAGCAAGAAAAAGCAGTGAACAAGAAGAAGCTTGCAAAAAAAAATGGCAAAAAAAAATAGAAAGAAAAAGAAAAAGCAAGCAGAAAAAGCCAATAGCCCTTAAAACCAAAAGGCAAGGGTAAAAAGGATCCAAGGCTTTGAGCATCAATGGATAGGAGGGCCCAAGGAAATAAAATCCAGGCCTAAGCGGCTAAACCAAGCTGTCCCTAACCATGTGCTTGTGTCATGAAGGTCCAAGTGAAAAGCTTGAGACTGAGTGGTTAAAGTCGTGATCCAAAGGAAAAGAGTGTGCTTAAGAGCTCTAGACACCACTAACTGGGGACTCTAGCAAAGCTGAGTCACAATCTGAAAAGGTTCACCCAGTTATGTGTCTGTGGCATTTATGTATCCGGTGGTAATACTGGAAAACAAAGTGCTTGGGGCCACGACCAAGACTCATAAGTAGCTGTGTTCAAGAATCAACATGCTTAACTAGAAAAGTCAATAACACTATCCAAAATTCTAAGTTCCTAAAAGACGCCAATCACTCTAAACTACAAAGGAAAAAGTGAGATGCCAAAACTGTTCAGAAGCAAAAAGCTACAAGTCCCGCTCATCTAATTATAATTAATATTCATTGATATTCTGGAATTTACAGTATATTCTCTTCTTTTTATCCTATTTGATTTTCAGTTGCTTGGGAACAAGCAACAATTTAAGTTTGGTGTTGTGATGAGCGGATAATTTATACGCTTTTTGGCATTGTTTTTAGGTAGTTTTTAGTAAGTTCAAGCTACTTTTAGGGATGTTTTCATTAGTTTTTATGTTAAATTCACATTTCTGGACTTTACTATGAGTTTGTGTGTTTTTCTGTGATTTCAGGTAATTTCTGGCTGAAATTGAGGGACTTGAGCAAAACTCTGAAAAAGGCTGACAAAAGGACTGCTGATGCTGTTGGAATCTGACCTCCCTGCACTCGAAATGGATTTTCTGGAGCTACAGAACTCCAATTAGCGCGCTCTCAGTGGCGTTGGAAAGTAGACATCCAGAGCTTTCCAGAAATATATAATAGTCCATACTTTATTCGGAAATTGACGACGTAACTTGGCGTTGAACGCCAAGTACATGCTGCTGTCTGGAGTTAAACGCCAGAAAAACGTCATGATCCGGAGTTGAACGCCCAAAACACGTCATAACTCGGAGTTCAACTCCAAGAGAAGCCTCAGCTCGTGGATTGATCAAGCTCAGCCCAAACATACACCAAGTGGGCCCCGGAAGTGGATTTATGCATCAATTACTTACTCATGTAAACCCTAGGAGCTAGTTTATTATAAATAGAACATTTAACTATTGTATTAGACATCTTTTTGACAGTTTAATCTCTTGACTGTTAGCCTTTGATTATTCGGTCTCTTGATCACTCAGGGGGCTGGCCATTCGGCCATGCCTGAACCTTTTACTTATGTATTTTCAACGGTGGAGTTTCTGCACACCATAGATTAAGGGTGTGGAGCTCTACTGTACCTCAAGTTTCAATACAATTACTATTACTTTTTATTCAATTCTCTCTTATTCTTATTCCAAGATATACGTTGCACAACACTTTGATGAATGTGATGATCCGTGACACTCATCATCATTCTCACCTATGAACGCGCGTGATTGACAACCACTTCCGTTCTACCTTAGGCCGGGCGCATATCTCTTAGATTCCCCAACAGAATCTTCGTGGTATAAGCTAGATAGATGGTGGCATTCATGAGGATCCGGAAAGTCTAACCTTGTCTGTGGTATTCCGAGTAGGATCCTGGGAATCCGAAAAGTCTAACCTTGTCTGTGGTATTCCGAGTAGGATTCCGGTATTGAATGACTGTGACGAGCTTCAAACTCCTGAAGGCTGGGCGTTAGTGACAAACGCAAAAGAGTCAATGGATTCTATTCCAACCTGATTGAGAACCGACAGATGATTAGCCGTGCTGTGACAGAGCATTTGGACCATTTTCACTGAGAGGATGGGATGTAGCTATCAATCAAGGGTGATGCCTCCAGACGATTAGCCGTGCAGTGACAGCGCATAGGACCATTTTCCTGAGAGGATTAAAAGTAGCCATTGATGATAGTGATGCCCTACATACAGCTTGCCATGGAAAGGAGTAAGAAGAATTGAAGAAAAAGCGAGTAGTGAAGTAGAGTTTCAAGAGGAACACAGCATCTCCATACACCTATCTGAAATTCCCACTATTGATTTACATAAGTATTTCTATCCCTTTTATTTTCTTTTTATTATTAATTTTCGAAACCATAACCCAATTTAATCTGCCTAACTGATATTTACAAGGTGACCATAGCTTGCTTCATACGAACAATCTCTGTGGGATCGACCCTTACTCACGTAAGGTTTATTACCTGGACGACCCAGTACACTTGCTGGTTAGTTGAACGGAGTTGTGAATTCAAATAGAGACAATTATTAAATTTCATACAAGTACAAAGACAATAGATCACAATTTCGTCCACCATTGGCTCAAACGTGGATGACAGCAAATAGCCTTCTGCATGATGATTAGCACTAGGACGTTTGAGTCAACGTTTGCCTCAAACGTTGACTCAAACGTGAATGGTTCATGGCCCGGTTCACAAGTGGATTTCTTCCCAACATCAAGAGCAATCAACAGAAGCTACTATCAACCTAATTCCATCAAGGCCAAGGCCCAATTGAAGGCTCTATGATCATTTGAAGAAAGTGTATAAATAGCTTAGGATTTGAAGTTTTAAGGGAGATTTCTTTTTAAAATTTTTAGAGAGCTTTTCTTTTAGAGTTTTCTTTGAGAAATTTCATAGTAGAGAGTTTTTGGGTTTTGAGCTATTTTGAGATTCTGAGTCTTGGGAAGGAGAATTGAATTCTCCTCCTCTTAGTTTTCTTGTTTTCAATTTCAATTGCAACTATCTTGAGTCTTGGGTGTTGAAGAATTGAGGAAATTCTGTCTCAATCTCACCTTGAGATCTCTCTATTTTTCTTACTGCAACTTCTGGAAATTGAACTTGGATTTACATTTCTACATTGCTCTCTTCTTTAATTTTGCATTTGCTCTCTGAATTTGGATCTAGGAAGGCATTGAGATCTAGACTTAGTTATCTAGTCTCTTGGGTCCTGAGATCTATTGGTTTCCATTTTAATTTTCTTGTTTAATTACTACACCAAGCTTATTTTCCTTTTAGTTTTGAGATCCGGTTCAACTAATTCCATCAACTACTCTTCATTCTGTTAAGTTTTGCTTTTCCTTGTTTAATTCCTTCAGATCCAATTCCCATTCCCCTTTTATTTTTTCAAGTCATTTATATTTCTTGCACTTTAAGTTTCTGCAATTTACATTACTTGCACTTTAAGATTCAGCTCTTTTTCTTTTTTTGTTCCCTTTAATTTCCTGCAAATCACCCACTCCCCTTTACATTCTCTTCAATTTAATTCCTGTCAACACAATTTCACACAATCAACACTTGTTTGCTTGACTAAATCAACCACTAAACTAAAGTTGCTCAATCCTTCAATCCTTGTGGGATCGACCTCACTCCCATGAGTTTTATTACTTGATGCGACCCGGTGCACTTGCCGGTGAGTTTTGTGTCGGACCGTTTTCCACACATAAGTTTTTGGCGCCGTTGCCGGGGTTTGAATAGATTGACAATGATTAAGTAAGGTGGTAGTTTAGATCAAGCACTTTTTCTTTATTTTTTTACTAACCTACTAACTGTTTGAAGTTTTACCTCTATTAACACGCTAACTGTTCGAGACTTTGTCTCTACTAACTCTAACTGCACTCAAGTTACAGAGTGCTCTGTTTTAGTTTCTGGTTCTATTTGTGTTTCTGATTTTGTGATAGGAGGAAAGAGCGATGAATCCACACCTTTTGATCCTGAAACATTTTGGAGGTTGAGGAAAGAGGCAAGAGATAGAGGGGAGAAATGCTGGGATTCAGAAAATCCCCACTGAGAGTTTCTCACCAGGGGATAAAGTGATATTAAACACCCAACCAATGAAGGTGCCTCCACAATTATCTAAGTACTATATTGTGAACCGGATCTTTCCACATGAACACCTAGATATCATCAAAGAAGAGACTGGAAAGAAGTTCACAGAAAGAAGAGAAAAGCTGAGGCACTATGATTTTCAGCCTCCATGATCAAAGAACAAGATGTCAAGCTAGTGACAATAAAGAAGCGCTTGTTGGGAGGCAACCCAACCTGAGGTAGTTCTCTTTTCATAGCTATTTCAATAAAAATGTAGAGTAGTTTTATCTGTAGTGCAAGGAGCTAAGTTTGGTGTTTCACACCAAAATAATTTGAGGAAGAGTGAAGAATGCTAAGTTTGGTGTTCCACCAAAAATCTCATTTGAAAACACATTTTCACCTTCTGCATAATCAGTGCCAGCTCCAAACACCAGAGAAGCTACTTAACAATCGTTTAGTTTTTAGTTCGAAGTCTATTTTCTAGTTCATAGCTTGCTTTTCTAGTTTATAGTATGTTTTCTTACTAAGAGCACATGTGGTTTTCTGCATATGTACAAACTGCTATATAAGGCAAGGAACTAAGTTTGGTGTTCACACACCAATCTAAGTTCAGAAGTCTACAAACATACATGCATGCTAACCATTTTTCAAGTGCTTGGGGAACAAGCAACTTTTAATATCATTCCAGAGTATCATACAAGTTTTTGGAAGGATTAAGCACCATTAACCAAAGAGACAAAGAGGGATACAAAGATTAATAATGGCGCTGAGAAGGAGTGAAGCAAGTGAACTCCAACAGGTTGTATTGTTAAGTGACTGTCTTTTATTCAAAACTGTTATGATTGGAAGTGATATTGTACCCCTGTCTGTCTGCATAATATAGTTTTTTCTATAATCTAATAATTGAGATGCTTGAATAATCACAACCCTATACTCTCCAAACTTGCTTGCACTCAATTTCTCAAGAAGGCATCACATGACAGTTCTTTGAAAAGAAGGATTGAGGAATTAAACAATTTTGAGGCAAGCAAAAGATTAGGAGAAGTGGTGGTTCTAGTTGTGTGATTATGTATTAAGGTTGCATGTTTATGAAAACTTTCATGGGAGCTCATAGGCGGGACATAGAGTTCAAAGAAGTATTGTGGAGATTCTCAAACATTTATTGATCCAAGAAGCAGCAAACAAAACAAAAGAAAATAAAGAAAATACAAAAACAAAAAGAGAACATGGCCCAAGGCTCTGAGCATCAATTACTAGGCAGAAAAGAAAAAAAAAAGAAATAAGAACTCAACGAGTTATTATCCTAGTAAAATGCTTGTGGTCGAATTGTGTCAAAGAGAGAGGCTTGAGTAAGTAAATCCTTAGGGGTGCTTCAACACCTAATACCTTAAAACCAACTGGTTTAGGAGTATTGATTGAAAGCTTATCTAAAGAGCCGCTTTGAGACATGACACTTAGAGTCAAGGCCAAAGCACATAAACTATAAGCTGCTTCAAGGTGATTACCTATAGAGAGGTCTCCATGATACCATTTGGATGAAAGTCCTAAGACCTAAGACTTCCAAGATGTGGAGACTAGTAAGCACTAAAACCCTTGCATGAGCATATAATTTAGAGTTCACCCCACTGTCACTTAATCACTTCACTCACAGGACACTACATGTTATTCTTCAATCTATTCTAAACTAAAAGAATTGTGGAGCATAAATTCTTTTCTTGCTTGGGGACAAGCAAGCTTTAAGTTTGGTGTTGTAATGACAAGTCATCTTAGCCTAATTTCACTAGTCTTTTTTCTTTGTTTTCATTTAGTTTTGTGCACTTTCTTAAGCCATAAGTAAGCCAATTGGGTTGAAATTCATGTTTCCTTTGATTCAATCAACCATGGATAAATTGATGCATTTTCATGAGTTTTTGCACCATAATTGCTCACATGACAAGAAGAAGAATAACTCTCATGATTATGGCATAGCTTTGATACAATTGTTGATTGATGATAGGTGAAATAAAGCTTGGAAGAAGGTTGCAAGAATAGGCTTGAAAAGAGGGATTCACGTTTGAGCTAACGTTTGCCTCAAACGTTAACTCAAACGTGAGAAGCAGATCAAGAAAGCCCAGGGAAGCCTCAACGTTTGCGCCAACGTTTGCCTCAAACATTGAGGCAAACGTTGGCTAAGAAAAGAAGCAGGGGAAGGCAACGTTTGCGCCAACATTTGCCTCAAACGTGAGGTCAAACGTTGGCGCCAAAAAGAAGGAAAATGGAGCTCCTGGGCATGGCAACGTTTGAGCCAACGTTTGCCTCAAATGTGAGGTCAAACGTTGGCTACATTTTGACAAGGAAGAGCATGGCAAAGCACCCCTGATTGATGGTTGAGATGAGCCATGTTTGCCTCAAACGTTGGGCCAAACGTTGGCCAAAAAGAGAGCATGGGAAGACCCACGTTTGAGCTCACGTTTGACCTCAAACGTTGGCTCAAACGTGGATGACAGCAAATGGCCTTCTGCATGATGATTAGCACTAGGACGTTTGAGTCAATGTTTGCCTCAAACGTTGACTCAAACGTGAATGGTTCATGGCCCGATTCACAAGTGTATTTCTTTCTAACATCAAGAGCAATCAACGGAAGCTACTATCAACCCAATTCCATCAAGGCCAAGGCCCAATTGAAGGCTCTATGATCATTTGAAGAAAGTGTATAAATAGCTTAGGATTTGAAGTTTTAAGGGAGATTTCTTTTTAGAATTTTTAGAGAGCTTTTCTTTTAGAGTTTTCTTTGAGAAATTTCATAGTAGAGAGCTTTTGGGTTTTGAGCTATTTTGAGATTCTGAGTCTTGGGAAGGAGAATTGAATTCTCCTCCTCTTAGTTTTCTTGTTTTCAATTTCAATTGCAACTATCTTGAGTCTTGGGTGTTGAAGAATTGAGGAAATTCTATCTCAATCTCACCTTGAGATCTCTCTGTTTTTCTTACTGCAACTTCTGGAAATTGAACTTGGATTTACATTTCTACATTGCTCTCTTCTTTAATTTTGCATTTGCTCTCTGAATTTGGATCTAGGAAGGCATTGAGATCTAGACTTAGTTATCTAGTCTCTTGGGTCCTGAGATCTATTGGTTTCCATTTTAATTTTCTTGTTTAATTACTACACCAAGCTTATTTTTCTTTTAGTTTTGAGATCCGGTTCAACTAATTCCATCAACTACTCTTCATTCTGTTAAGTTTTGCTTTTCCTTGTTTAATTCTTGCAGATCCAATTCCCATTCCCCTTTTATTTTTTCAAGTCATTTATATTTCTTGCACTTTAAGTTTCTGCAATTTACATTACTTGCACTTTAAGATTCAGCTCTTTTTCTTTTTTTGTTCCCTTTAATTTCCTGCAAATCACCCACTCCCCTTTACATTCTCTGCAATTTAATTCCTGTCAACACAATTTCACACAATCAACACTTGTTTGCTTGACTAAATCAACCACTAAACTAAAGTTGCTCAATCCTTCAATCCTTGTGGGATCGACCTCACTCCCGTGAGTTTTATTACTTGATGCGACCCGGTGCACTTGCCAGTGAGTTTTGTGTCAGACCGTTTTCCGCACATCATTAGACGCCAGTTTACGTTGTTTATCTTCACGCAAAGTATAAGCTATTATATATTGCTGGAAAGTCCTGGATGTCTACTTTCTAACCCAATTGAGAGCGCTCCAATTGGACTCCTGTAGCTTAAAAAAATCCATTCCGAGTGCAGGGAGGTTAGAATCCAACAGCATCAGCAATCCTTTTTCAGCCTAAATCAGATTTTTGCTCAGCTCCCTCAATTTCAGCTAGAAAATACCTGAAATCACAGAAAAACACACAAACTCATAGTAAAGTCTTGAAATATGAATTTTGCCTAAAAAATAATAAAAATATACTAAAAACTAAATAAAACATACTAAAAACTATATGAAATTACTCCAAAAAGCGTATAAAATATCCGCTCATCACTAAACTACCAAATAAACTCAACAAACTAATCAAACATGAAATTAAGCCTATTTTTACCAATATTTACAAAAGAGAAAAATGAAAAGAGTTTACTATGGTGGGGTGTCTCCCACCTAGCACTTTTGTTTATTGTCCTTAAGTTGGACTTATGGGGAGCTCCTCATCAAGGTGGCTTGTGCTTGAACTCATCTTGAAACTCCCACCAATGTTTAGTTCTCCATTTTGCCCCAATATTTCTCATAAGTTGTACCAAGTTTTGATGGAGTTCTTCACAAGCTTGGAGCTCCCAAAGTCAATCCTCTTCTTGTAATCCAGGATTCCACACTTTATTTTCACACCTGGCTTCAAGTTGATTATTGATGAGCGGATAATTTATACGCTTTTTGGCATTATTTTTAGGTAGTTTTTAGTAACTTCAAGCTACTTTTAGGGATGTTTTCATTAGTTTTTATGTTAAATTCACATTTCTGGACTTTACTATGAGTTTGTGTGTTTTTCTGTGATTTCAGGTAAATTCTGGCTGAAATTGAGGGACTTGAGCAAAACTCTGAAAAAGGCTGACAAAAGGACTGCTGATGTTGTTGGATTCTGACCTCCCTGCACTCGAAATGGATTTTCTGGAGCTACAAAACTCTAACTGGCGCGCTCTCAATGGCGTTGAAAAGTAGACATCCAGAGCTTTCCAGCAATATATAATAGTCCATACTTTATTCGGGAATTGATGACGTAAAGTGGCGCTCAACGCCAAGTACATGCTGCTGTCTGGAGTTAAAACGCCAGAAACACGTCATAACCCGGAGTTGAACGCCAGAAACACGCTATAACTCGGCGTTCAACTCCAAGAAAAGCCTCAGCTCGTGGATAGATCAAGCTCAGCCCAAGCATACACCAAGTGGGCCCCGGAAGTGGATTTGTGCATCAATTACTTACTTATGTAAACCCTAAGTAGCTAGTTTATTATAAATAGAACATTTAAACTATTGTATTAGAGATCTCTTGACCATTCGGTCTTTTGATCATTCAGGGGGCTGGCCATTCGGCCATGCCTGAACCTTTCACTTATGTATTTTCAACGGTGGAGTTTCTGCACACCATAGATTAAGGATGTGGAGCTCTGCTGTACCTCAAGTTTCAATACAATTACCATTACTTTATATTCAATTCTCTTTTATTCTTATTCCAAGATATACGTTGCACTTCAAATTGATGAATGTGATGATCCGTGACACTCATCATCATTCTCACCTATGAACGCGCGTGACTGACAACCACTTCCGTTCTACTTTAGGCCGGGCGCATATCTCTTAGATTCCCCAACAGAATCTTCGTGGTATAAGCTAGATAGATGGCGGCATTCTTGGGGATCCGAAAAGTCTAACCTTGTCTGTGGTATTCCGAGTAGGATCCCGGGAATCCGGAAAGTCTAACCTTGTCTGTGGTATTCCGAGTAGGATTCCGGTATTGAATGACTGTGACGAGCTTCAAACTCCTGAAGGCTGGGCGTTAGTGACAGACGCAAAAGAATCAAGGGATTCTATTCCAGCCTGATTGAGAACCGACAGATGATTAGCCGTTCCGTGACAGAG